>NC_065955.1:7895476-8200000 GCF_021464435.1 Cataglyphis hispanica | reverse complement strand
ACGTTCAACGCTACATATATTATTGCAAATGCTGATGATAATCATCGCTAATCTTTTTGCGAAGTAAGTCCCCTACAAACATTCTCTATCATTTAATGAAAATGTCATGTATGTGCATTCTGGGTACGTCGTGTAACATTTATCGCATAAAACTCATTTTCGTAAAATTTGATCGGTGAATCGTGAAAGTGACTGATCGATCCAAAGAATTAAATAATAGGAAAAAGTTTTAAATAGATTTGAATTTTAATAAATCTCTTTTATATTCGATTTGCAGTGAACCATTGCAATTTATGCAATTTGCAAAATATTTTTTTTACAGAAAAATTCAATATACAAAAGGAGCTAATTAATGTTTAAAAGATAAAACTTTTATATATATAGAATTGATTCATTTAAATAATTTTATATTATATATATATATATATATATATATATATATATATATATATTTTTTTTTTTTTTTTAAATATAATATGTGCAAAAGTTATGCAATGTAACAAATAAACATATATATTATATTCTACATATAATTGAAAATTTCGAGAATTAAATCTTAAAAATTAAATATTGAAAAGTTTTGTGCAAATTGATTGAAAAGTTACATTGTTTGATTAGTTATTAGCTAAACATTTTAAATTATTTTATTTTTTTAAATATTGTGCTTTAATCTTTCCATTTTCCTCAAAAAAAGAAATCAGCTGTTTATATTCGCGCGCACCCATGTGATAAAGAGAATTCCGTATAAAGATTGCGCTTGATTGATTATCTCAGGTTCAGTGTCAATCGACGGAGTGATAAATAATAAAATGGAAAAGACGTCATATCAAAGTTTGACGAAGCAATTGGCGTTGCAAATCACCGATGCACAGTGTTTGCAAAAATAGCGGTGTGTTTGATGTGTTAGCGTGTCTCAATAGTGCACTTCTCTGACAAGGCAAAGAGCGAAAGTAGCGCGGCAATGTCGTATATATTTATAGCGTGGAAGTCACAGATATCATGGAATCGCCAACGATCAAACGGTGTCTCCCACCATCAGTCCCGTATGCAACCTGCAATCTGCAATGCAATCACGCGTTGATTATGCAATTTAGCTATAATATACGTTTCGCGGTCGCAAACCGAGACTTCGTTTATACTACTGGTACTTAACTCGAGTATAAAAAAAAAATAACATTTATACACGATTATGCCGATAAACTTATGTATACTTTCTTACGCGGTAGTAAATAATGTCGAGACGTACAAACTCAATGCACGCAAAGGTACGTGGACATATGTTGTGTATGTTTTATCACCTCATGTGTCATAATTTGTTGTCTCGCTTGAAATTTTGAAAATCATTTATTATCCGACACAGGAATATGATAATTTCTTCTAGATATTTTCAATTCCTATAAAAGACGTTTAATGCTTATCTAATCATAGTTTATTTAATCTATCTTATTCTTTACCTTTTTATAGCATCCTTATCAATGTGACATTTGCTTGAATTTTGCACCGTTTTTATTCAGTGCAAAAGATAATTGCTGTGTAACAGACTGAATTTTTTTTAAGGAAACAAATTCATTCGTATATTAATTGTTTTTTTTATTTATTATTTTTTTTTTACAGAGAATGACGAGTGCCACATGCATAATAGGATTATTTTTATTGAGAGGAATAGCAGCATGGACTGTTGATATTATACATGATATAACTGTGCACATGAACCATGTAACATCAGTTCCATTTAGCATAGCTAACTATAATTTATCATCCGAATTGTCCTTAGTCATTACTAGTCAGGACAATGATATTGCGATACCAAGTTTTGAGCTACTGCAGAATGAAAATAAATCTTTTAACGGCATTTTAAATGTTACTGGTGTGTTTCTCGGTAGAACAAAATTAATATTTACTTTGGAGGAAGATGGGGTAAGTGATAAATAAATAATTAGTATTGTTTGTTAAAAGATATAATAAACATATTTTTCTAGGTTAAAGACAGCCAGGAGGTCTCTCGTATCATTGTAGTACGAGAAGAACGCACAATAGATACCATATTCACTGCCAGTGTTGCAATACTTGTATCCATTTTATATATTAATTTTGGCTGTGCAATGGATTGGAATGTATGCCGTGATACATTAAAGAAACCAATAGGTCCAGCTATAGGATTTTTTTGTCAGTTTTTGATTATGCCAGTGGTAAATTTTTTTATTGTGGATAATATTGCACAGCCGATACATAGATATTTTTTATATTTTCCCTAGTTTTTATTAAGCAAGTGTCTTTTGTGAATTTATATTATTTCATATTACTTTCAGTTAAGTTTTTTCATTGGATATCTTTTATTTCCTGATCGTCCTGAACTGCAAATAGGAATGTTCTTCACAGGGATAAGTCCAAGTGGTGGTGCTTCTAATATTTGGACAGTATTACTTGATGGCAATTTAAATCTCTCAATCACAATGACCACAATATGTACCATTGCTGCATTTGGTAAGGAATTAAAAAATAAAGATAATTCTTATATGACATCTACAGAAAAATTTATTCTTTACAGGAATGATGCCGTTTTGGATCTTTACATTGGGCAGGCATATTTTTGCACAGGGACAACTCACGGTACCCTATCGTCAAATTGGTACTTTTGTAATTGGTCTTGTAATTCCACTGGTTATAGGATTTGTCATCCAAAGAAAGCTTCCAAGAGTATCAAAGATGTTAGTTCGGATAATGAAACCTTTTTCTATAATTTTAATTATATTCATTGTTATATTTGCCATTACAACTAATTTATACCTTTTCAAACTATTTTCATGGGAGGTAAGCTAATATTTTTCTTCGATAAATCTGCAAACAAATCAATATGCGAAGTATATATGTTTATTTTCTTGTTTCAGATTATAATTGCAGGAATGGGTTTGCCTTGGTTGGGCTTTACATTTGGTCTTATAGTAGCAAAAATCTGTAAGCAATCCCAAGCTGATATACGAGCAATAGCTATTGAAACAGGTATTCAGAATACTGGTGTAGCCATTTTTTTGTTACGTTTTACATTAAAACCACCTGCTGATGACTTAACCACTGGTAAGTTTATACAAATATTTATATGTATTTATCTTAATCATCTAATAAAATGCTTTTTTTTAGTGCTTCCTGTGTCTACTGCAATTATGACACCAATACCATTAACAGTTTTATACATAATCAAATTAATTTATCAATATACACAGAAGACAGAAAGAAAAGTGATCCTAGAAACTGTTCCATCATTAGAAAAACTCCAACAAACTACAAATATTTCTACTATTACACAACCGAATGAATCTAAAGTAATTACTCAGTTGAATGATAATTGATTGAATTGTGTAGAGTAATTCTATGTTTCAATACTTAATGTTATATTAAAAAAGATATATTTATATTGTACATTAATGTAAAAAATCTCAATAAGGATAAGATTGTAAATGGTTGTGGATGCCATATAATTGTAGATAATATTTGTTTATTGTTATATGTTGAACATTTGTTTAAGAAATATTTACACTGACGATACTTAATAATATATTATAAGTAACAATTAGTTAATCAGTATTTAGATATAAAGATATATGCAGGATGCTTAGCAAAGATATCTTAAATTTTTTGTAAAATATCTGCATTTATATACTATTTTTAAAAGCGCAAAAAATTAAGGAATGTTTATATTTTTCTAAGTTTGTTTTTAAGAATATAAATTTCAATTCTTAAATGTATGAATTCAAAAATATATTTTTATAAGTGCATTATGTCTGAAAGTTTTTGAATTGAAAAGAATAAATTTTTGAATTATATATATGTGTGTTACAATCATATTAAAATCATATTTTGACTAAAAATAAAAAAATTTATTTTTACTCACATTTTTATGAGAACAAAATCCATATTAAAAAATAATGTTAGCCACCAACAGCGCCATCTAAGAAAATGCATATAGTACAAACAATGTGTTGAATTTAAAAATTTCTCACGCCATCAATTATTCGATATATGTGCATAAATAAAAGTTTCATTACAATTGTGCTAGTTTTTCGCAATCTTGTAAGTGTAATAAATATTAATTATTATACATCTCGTGTACAGTTTCATAAAATAAAAAAAAATATAATGTTTAAAATTATTGTTAACACAAATATTACATCGATTATACTTTCTCATTTCGAGCATTTGGTAATATAAGAAATTTAAATAAATAAATTTATTTTTCGATTAACAAGTTTTTTTTCTAACAGTATTTCCCATAAATTGAAAATATTTTACAGAAGAGACGCGCACATATGATTGTGTTTATTCTTTTCAAAAAAATCTTTTTCTGATCGTGCTCATTGCATTGGTTGGTTACAATGACATGCGCTGAGGGTTGGCAAGCCTGCCTCGAGCCAGGCGGTCGCCGCGCATTCTTGCTGCTAACTTCAATGCGCACGCGCGGTTTCAGTTTACAGTACGAGTTTGCGGAGAGCGAGTCAAAGCTAGTGTGTACGATCCGGATTCTGACGATTTGCGTTGATCGAGGATGCAATTCATCCGCGACGACCGACGATACGTAAATTGATAACCGCGATAAAGCGTATCCTCGATAGTATAAGATTGTGCGGCGTGTGTTTTCGCGAGCGAGAGAAAGAGAGAGGGAGAGGACAAACCGTGCAAGGGATAGAGCATGCGACCGCGCCTCTGCGACGTTACTCGGTGTGTCGATGAGGATGGGAAGTGCGCCGCCGCCGCCGCCGCTGACGACGACGACGACGAAGAAAGAAAGTGAAACAGGGATAACGTCGCTGCGGTACGTTGTGCGGTGCTGCATCATCATCGCTTAGGAATGGTATCGCCATCCAAGCACCAACACCAGCAGCAGCAGCAGCAACAGCAACAACAACAACAACAACAACAACAACATAGACAACAACCGTCGAGAGAGAACAAATCTAATCCGCGACGAACGTCACGTAAGTAATTCCGTAATTCTACATTGCATAATAACGTATCGAGCCGGCCGTTAGTGGACATCGCCAGGAATGTTTGTAACGTGCGTTATGTACGTCTCTTCACTCATTCATACACGCATACATATACACATGACACAAGGGACGAATTAGTGATCACTGAGAATTATTCGGAATTCCTTTGTAAAGATATAATTTGATATATCTATGTATATTGTTGCTGAGGAAGTTGAATTTCGAATCAAAAGAGCAAGATGCTCTGTATGTTAAATTGGACACTATGCAAAGCAAGCAATTGTTGTCATTGAGTACTCTGAGTGATCATCAGTGTTACTTTTATTGTATAGTACAAGTAAGCACAATGATTTATTTTATTCCGTTTTATAATATTTCTTTTCGATGTGAATAACAAGTTGATATTGTTTGATTAGAAGCTGCACCAATTTGTCTGTATTGTCATGTGATTTGTACAGCAGTTGGTATAAATATGACAGCAATTAATAGTAATTTTAAGCAGATACTTTTGTTTTACCATATTCTTTGAAAATACGTGAAAAATATTTTCCATTTTTTACCTTATACACTTCAATAGATTCATTCAGATGGACAATGGAAAAATATATTTTTGTGTCATGCCATATCATATTTACAAAGCAATCATATGGTGCGCGCGCGCGCGCGCGAATCGCAATATTAAGATGAATAAAATTAAAATTTTTTTTTATAGATGTACGTATACAAAAGGGGCTGAAACCTTTGGAAAAGAAGTCGTTCTATTTGGACATAAAGAACCATGTCACTGCGGCCAAGCTAGAAGCAAAGATCAAGGAGCTGGGGGGAGTGAGTTGTATTTCATCTTTGCTTGTCCGATGCTGCGTTCGAGTAGAGCTTGTAACCACATTTCCCGCTTCGTTTCTCACTGCTTATCGATTTGTCAGAGCATTTGGTGTATTTCGGGCGAGTGTGCGAATCCTTCTCTCCCTCTCTCATTCTTGTTCCTTTCTCTGTCTCTATCTCTCTCTCTATCTATCTCTCTTTCTCTGTCCCCCTTCTCCCTGTGTGCGCTTCCCCCTCTGTTCCTCTCTTCCCGCCATTTTCGATCAGTATGCCTATAGTCGCTTCGACATAACACGCGCGCTCTCGCTCCCCTATCAAGGGCGCAACAAAAAAAAAAGAAGAAAAAATTCGAATCTCCGTCTTTCGCAGCGATGCGTTCTCCGGGCCATTCAAGCCGACCTCGTTGCCGCGTGATACTACTGAGTACGCGCGCGATTATCGAACTGCCGGAACGTGGCAAACTCGTCTCCGAAAAATCCCGCGCGCACGAACTTTACCGGGTCACTCGTAAACGGCTGCGTATTTCGGCGTACATATTGTGATTTTTATGAATTTCTTGAAACAAATTTATTTTTTACTAAAAAAAAAAACTTGTTGCGATTACATGAGATTATAAGCATTTTTGACAGTAGAAGAAAAAAATATATTTAGAATGATATAAATTTTGTTGTAGATACTAAAAGAAAAAATAAAATGAATTGTTTTACACATTTAATAAAAATATATTAATGTTAATATTTTTTCTAAAAGAAAATATTTATAATGTCTGAGAAAATAATAATACTAACAGACAATTGTAGAATTTTATTTTACTTTTTACTTTTTGTGAATAAGTCGGGACAATCTATAATTTTTTTCTGATAACTATATATAGTTTACATGGCGAGAAATATTAATTACAAATTATAATCTATGCCATTACAAATTTAACTTGTAAAACTTTCAACTCATTTTAATAATTTAATGCAAAACTTTATTTCATACACATGTTATCTAGATTAAAATTTCTAATTCTATTGACAGAATTATAGAATTAGAACATAAAGAAATTTGTCATAAGTATTATTAGCTCCGATTCGCGTAATAGAAAACGCTAAGGTTCTTATTCGCGCATTCTTCCTATTTTTGCTTATTTGTAAAAAATCCGCGCTCTCCTTTCTTCCGCAAAGATATACGGATATTTCATTCGAAATGCGGAGAATGCTTGGCTAAAAAAGAACGACCAACGTTTGCGGGACTGACCCTCGCGGACGTGACCGAGCATTACGTGAAGGAGGAAGCGGGTTTCCGTGCGTCGCGGAGCCGTGTCTCGGCTCTCGGCACGAGGCCGCGTTGCCGAGCCGCGCGCACGGGCTACGCCCTAAATTCAGCCTCTCTCGGCAACGCTCGCGGCAACGGGCCGACGCGACGCGTTAGTCCATGTGTTGTATGTACATACGTACGTAATACGATCATCGTCTCTTGGAATCGTGCGCGCGAGACGGATACCCGGAATGATTTTTCTGTTGACAAACGATTTCCTCGTTTCGGCAAATTTCGCGCCGTTTTGCGCCATCTTCCGGAGCGGTGCGCGAAGTTCGTAACGTCAAAAAGAAAAAAAAAATAACAATAAAAAGACAAAGAGAGAGCGGCTCGAAAAAATTACCTCGTCGTTCGTACAGTACGTTTATGCATGCACTGGTTAAATAACATGCGTCTGTGTCACGAGTCATTTAACGATATTATATTGTGTTGTAACGCTTTTTTTGTGAGAACTTGTCTTTGATAATTTTGAGAAAAAAGGGCTGAATTTTTGAAGAGTGATAGGTTAATGGCAACTTCGTCATTAGTACATCATGATATAGTATATAGGGATAGATGAGTTTCGTGCGTGTTAGAATTGGTTGAATTATATATTTTGTTTGAGAGACGACAATTAGAAATACAACATGTAATGTGACATGAAGCAAATTAAAATCACAAACTTGGAACCATTCTCATCAAGCTTAACTTTCGACGATTTAACGGAGGGTGAATGAATTAATTTTACGCGAAACAAAGCGAAAGATCGTGAATACAAAATCGCCTCGCAACTGCCTATTAATAGAGCAGCTGTCAAATCGCAACGTTGATCGAGGGAGAGTGTGTCTCGCATGGATCTGTCGTCTGTTGACAAACAAATCGCGTTGCCGCGCCATCTGAGCGACAACGCGTGAAATTCGTTTTTCGCGCGCGTTTATCTGTCGCGTGTATACGTGCGCGAAAATTTCGAAAAAGCGAGTGGAATACGTAACGCACGGAAAGATGAGGAGAGATCGAGATAGTATCGAGCGGCCAGCGACCGGACCGGAGAATCGCGTTCTCGTTGTCGGCTTGGGCGAGAGAGGAGCAAACGCGCGCGCCGTCTCCAGGCCCTCGTGCCAAGCTACTAACGGCGAATGGCCATTTTGTGCGTGACAGTTGTCGGCCGCAGAAAGTATAGCAGTACCATAACGAGTGACTAACAAGGCGTCTCGGATCATCGACTCTTTCCTCTCGCATATTTCGCTCATTCGTCCGAGCTTGTCGCTCCCTATTTCGGCATTCTAATCGTTATTCGCGGTCGACGGTAGAGAGACGCCCGCGCGCGTCTTTGTCGTGCTGCGATTTATCGGTGAGTCGCCGAGTATCACCGAGTATCGGAGTGCCGCTGTTTGACAGCAGCGAGCGCCCGTTCCCTTCGATTGTACAACCCGCGTCCTCGTTCCAGATTCTCCACGTCGAATGTTCCGTCATTGCCGTCGGGATTATTCACGGTTCCGGGAACCGCTGCTCCACGTGTTTCCTCACGCCTGTGTTCTAATTCTTGGGAGAGAGACGGCTGGTGGCGGGTGACGCGACGCGTCGTATATATTATTAGATCAACGCTATGCAATCGACGACGGCGGACGGCGAGTGGCGGCGTCCACTACGCTACGAAGACCAGTCGTGGTGGCACGCGCGCGCGAGCACCGGATCGCCTGTGTATAATTCCTCTGTGTAACGGTCGGCCCCTGCTGCCGCCGCCACCGCTGCTGCAGCACAGTCACTCCAAGGAAGGCTGTCGCGAAATCACTTGACGTCAGCGTAACGCAATGCAAACGTGTCTCGTTTGTATACGTATGTATGTACATATGTACTGCGCGCGCGACGACGTTTTGCTCATTGCGCAAACGATAAACTTCCTCGAAAGTCGGAGTGTCTCTATCGCTCGTTCGCATACTCGCTCATACACGTTTATGCTCGAGAGAGACGCCTACGGTGACAGCTTGCTCGGCTCGGTGGTCTACAGTCTGAGGGATTCTTTGTCTGTATTCCGAAAGCGACTTGAAAAGCTTGAGAAATCTGGAGTTTTACTTGGAAAGAATGTGATCCGAGCGTTAGTTGATTACTTGAATTTGTTTATATGTATGTTTACTTGTTTTGTTTGCTAATGTCACTTTGCTGCTCTACTTGCACATTGTTAATTATTCTTTCAACTTGGTGTTTTCTGTTTTTAGGCGATCGAATTGTTTTTAGTACGCAGTGTGAGTCTTGTAATCAGCGATAGAGTAGATAAGACAGATCATACAAACTCTGAGAAACATAGATGGATCTGCGCCAGTGGCGGCAGCGGCGGACCCCGTTCGCTGAGAAGCATAGAAGTTCCAACACCTACTCCTACACCGCCAACACCGTTACTAAGTTCTGAATGCCCTTCGTCCAACCTTACCAATCTGCGGGGTCAAACTACCCAAAGATCTGTAAGTACACAAAAGATGAAAGTATACCTAAACAATCATGTTGAATGTTTTCATATGTTGTATAGAACCAATATTTAATATTGTCATACTCACAAAAAAAGAAATGGATATTATCTGTCACTTTGCATCATTTGTGTTGTATGTTTACCTGATATTACATCTTTTATGAGAAAAAAATATTAATTTTTCATTATTATATAAATAAATTTATGAATTATAATGATATAGACAGTGACAATTGTATAAATAATACTAAGAAATGTTTTGTATTTTCAATTTAACAGAAATCACGAGTGGATGCAATGTTGGAACGTGCTCTGACACAGCCACAACAGTGTTCCGTGGATCCACTAGATAACGCCCATAATTGGGGAATTCCTATCTGGGCGACAGAAAAGCTTCAAGCTTGGCTCGACAAAATTTATGCTTCTTTCAATACTTTTGATACCTATAACTTGAAACAGCTGAAGCAAACTAATCAGCGTAAAACTGAGAAAGATTTGAAGGTCAAGCATCTGAAAGGATCGTACATCAAATTCGAATCCTTTAACAGGTAATTATAAGCTGTGATACTATACAATATTTTTATCTCTATGTCTTTGTTTTATTGTCTCACATTTTATATTTCTATTTATAGAATTACTAGACCTGTGTTTCTGGAATTGTCATCGTGGCCAACGTTAAACTTCGACGGTGATCTAGGTTCGTGTCCTTTTGACACAAGGAAACAAGGAAAACGAGAAAGCAAATTAACAAACAAAGAGATTAAGGAGAATAAGGAGGCTGTTGAATCTACAAATAGGATCGAGGTGCGTTATTCGTTATTTATACATGTACATATAATACAGTGTATTAATAAATAATAAATTTATATAATATTATGAATTTTTTCTCCAAGAGGCAACATTATCATGAGCAATTTTTTTTTTATATTGACAGAGTAAAGAAATGACTCGGAGACCCCGTGCCACCGCTGCACGTGCCCGCAGAACAGAACAGCTGGTCGCTGGTTACTGCGAAATTTGTCATATTCATTATGATGATCTATCCAAACATTTACAAAGTGAACAGCATTTGAACTTTGTAGGGAACGACGATAACTTTTTGTCATTGGATACGTTAATCAATGCGGGCGCCAATGTGGAGGCATTCTTAAAACTAAATAGAACAAAGGATATCGAGTGAGTATTTATAACTGAAATCTTATATATACATGCACACAGAATTCTATCTTTATTTCATTTTATTTATTTGATATTTATTGGATATACACATACACACTCCTATATATACACACACAATACATATACATATATATATATATATATATATATATATATATATATATGTATATGTATATGTATATGTATACGTGTGTGTATATATAGGAATGTGTACGTATGTGTATATCCAATAAATATCAAATAAATAAAATGAAATAAAGATAGAATTCTGTGTGCATGTATATATAAGATTTCAGTATATATATATATATATATATATATATATATATATATATATATATATATATACATATATTTCATGCAATTGTCAATTCAGTTTATTTATTTATTTTTTATTTTTATTTTATAGGAAAGACTGTGATTGTTTTCCTAATGGAGATGGCAATCTTCACAATACAGTATTGCCTGAAGAGAAGGTTAACAAGAACACCAAAACTTTAAGTAACTTTAGTGTTGACGAGATAAAAATAGTGAATGGTGCGCGTAGGAACCTTAATTTAAAATTAAGTTCGCCGCATAATTTGCGTACTCGTGCGAAACACGAAAGTGGACATCTTCTTAGATCCAAGGGCAGTCCATGGCATGAAGTCGATAAGAGCGAGAAATTGTATGACAAGTTGGAGGGTTTCACCATTAAGAAACGTTCAAAAGGTACTATTTGGATCGAAGAAGATGACCCAGAGGAGAAGTATGCAGAAGAAGATATCCTGCAGAAGGAATCGAAGCAGGAAGACTATAAAAGGTCCTTTTCGAATGAAATCGATGAAGTTTTAAATACTAAGGAAGATAATATCAGTAATAAACATAGTAATAATCTAGATTCGTCGAACTTGCAGCCGGCAATCGTACATAATAATACGCAAAATGGTATTATAAATTCACGTCGTGTATCGGAAGAATCAGATTACCTCAAGAGTAAGGACAAATGTAACGGTGACGAAAATGCGTGTGCGTTAGAATGTATGATAAGTGTAGAGAACAGTGTAGTCGATAATAGTTATGCTGAGAACTGCAAGCCATGTAAGGATTTATTTCAAAGAGACAATTGCACGTTGCAAGCGGAAAAAGTGACGATAAAAGCAAGAAAGTTGTCGGACGATGTGAGGGATTTTGTTTGTAATGAAAATAATGACAAAAGTGAAGAAAAGGACTCGAAAGTGTTGCAGGGAGAGAATAATCGTTCTATGAAACCTAAGCATCCTTCCCGCCTCAATCGAAGGGGCAGCAGAAGTATCAGAGGTCGATATCGGCATCGACTATCAGTGGAGGAACGTTTGATCGAGGACAATCGCGCATACTATAAAGTGGAAGTGTTAGGTAACAAACTGCGATCGAGTGCAGTGACGGGTAGTGGCAATCCGCAACAGCACACGGCATCGAAAGATGACGATGGCGAAGAGAAAAAGGAAGCACCGTTGTCGAGTGAGAAGCCAGTGGTAGTGCGGTTTAAACGCGTGAGAAAATCGGAGCTGTCATTGTTAAGTGATGAAGCAGAATCCTTTATGTTTGGCGAGCCGAAACGAGATGACTCGAGCGAACAAACCAGCGACAACGAACAAAGTAGTGTGTTGCCGAGAGATACGGAGAACAGCGAAACCAATGAAACTGCCAATTCGTCCATGTTGCTGAGTTCGCCATTAAATTCTAGTCCCGTGAAACAGGAAATTATCGAGGAGGATTCACAGGACTTTGTACATCTGGGTAGAGCGAGAAAAAGGAGACGCACACAAGCAGAAGCGTTTATCAAGGACAACACTGACTACTATAAGTTCGAGACGCCAGGCAGCAGATTAAGGTACCAGGCTCCATTAACCGGTGTCAAAGACACTGTATTCGCGGAGAGTAGGGAAAACACAGCATTGAAGAAGTCACAACAATCGAACGATTGCAAACCAGAAACCGAAAATATAGTTGAGAAGATTTATCCGTCCAAACCGTCAACGGAGATTGAAAAAATGCAATTCTCCTTTGAAGCGATACCCAAGTCCGAACCGTGGTATCAAACGTATCAACGTCAAGATGCGGGTGCCGAGTTTTGGCACTGTTTTAGCGAATGCGATGTAATGAAACCGTTTCTACTGCCATACGAGATAGAAAATTTTCATGAAACGCTAATGAAGATGCAAAGTAAAATTGACGTAGGAGGCAGGAAAAGGGGCCGCGGACGCGGTGTAGGATGCGTAGGACGTTCACCAAGAAAAAGCCCACGTTGCCACGCATCTACGTTAGCCATCATGTCCACCATAATCCGCAAAAGAGAACAGCAACAGTCGTCGACCCTATGTACGATAGAAGAATCACCGCTATTTGTCAGATCGCGGACAAATACACCCAAGCCTGAACAAAAACAAGATCTCAAGTCGAATCTGGACGAGGAGCTAAAGGAAATAGCAAAAACGATCGATGATATGCTAAGTGTGAAGGATCTGGATGATTCATTCGAGCCCGACGTGGACTTGGGACAAGCTGACGTTTTCTGCGGAACACCAAAGGGGGCGCCATCAAATCTGTTGGAATTGCTCGATAATTATCAAGACATCCCCAACTGTTTGGAAAACAACTCGTCATGTGCCAGTTCCGAATGTGGTGAGGCGAACATAGACACTCCGTTGAAAAGAAGGAAACGAAGGAAAAACCGGACTGGTTGGCCAGTTGGTAACAAGATGAAAAAGAAAATACAGACGAATAGCAAGATGTCTATGGATTGCGAGCGGGAATCATTACTGGAGAAAGAGTTTTACCTTGACAGGGATTTCGCCGGAAATACGTTGGATACGTCCAGCAAATTACCGGAAGAGGCTGATTCTCACACGATAACGACATCGAATAATGTGCTAGTAACCGCTGCGGAACGACTAAATGTCAATCGAAAGTGCGATGCTGACGCCTTGCTGAAAATCTGTACTACCAACGCGTCTCACAAATCGTGTCACGAGGCGCTCGTGAAGAAAGACAGGAGTGTAGAGACCGTGAACGATGACACCAACATGAGTCTATCGGCGAATTCAGGCTACGTGGAATCACTATCCATCTCGGAAAACACGTGCGACGACACAACGAATAAGAATTATTTGTCGAACAAGGATTATCCATGTAGGAAAGATTTATCGAAGATCGAAGAGATTTCGGAGAATGATGAGTTGGGCAACGATGAAAATCATGAGAATCAGAAGAGCCTGTTTGGCAGAAAAGACGTTAACGCAATCACCGAGAGGAATTTGGTTATCAAGTCGTCGTCCGTCGTCAGGAAGCAACGACAACGGGACCACGTTACCGTTGCTATCGCTGTCAACACTGTCGACAACAACAGCTGTAAGTCGCAAGACACGGAGATTGAGAATCGGGACAATATACAGTTGCAGCAATGTAGAAAGGAGACAGAGTCCGGTATAGTTCCTAAGAAATATCATAACACCAATTCCGAATTGTCGTCGCCGAAACGGCAACTGCGAGGCGGCAATTGCGAGGAGAATTCGTCTGAGAACACGGGGGAATTGCTGAAACAACATGGTCGTCAACACAGTATTGTGTTTGCCGCGACAAGGAGCGGCCGAATAGGTTCGCGGAAGCGCATCTATTCTAGGAAACGTCAGTCGAAAACAGCCGTCGCTCATAACAATCTGTCGTCGTCTGATCATCATGTTGGTATGGTATATGACGATGAGAATTGTAAGAAGGACGCCTACTTGAGTATTACATCTACTAAGAAGCAATCACCGAGTTCCGTAGTGCGCAGCGCGAAACGCAAAAGTGAAGCCATCTCGTCGTCGGACAACATCCAGGAATCGTCCGATCCGATGTTGGATCAGTGCGCGTTATCGGAACGTGTTATCAGCCCGCCGTCGGTGATATCGTCCTCCGAGCTCGAGCAGCGTCGCTCAAGCATCGAGTTCCAGCCGGTTGTACGGATGATGAAACTCGACGATCAAGTGGACATGGATCACGGTATTTTGTCGACAGTGACTGTGGCGAGTAATCGACGATTGAGAAGTTCCGGCAGTTCGCCGCGATCAAACAACTCCAAACCACCGAAGAAGCGCATAAAATCCGGCCGTGGACACTTTGGACGGTGGTTGAAGAGCAGCTGAAAAATAGATATGAAGAATAAGAGTATAAGTACTTGGACTTAGATTTCAAAGACAAATGATCTCGCGATCTGATATTGTCCTGACGCGATGTATATTATGTATAAAAATATTATTTGTGTACGTAGAGAATAGTATTTAACATCGCATCATAGTATTCTCTCTCTCTGTCTCTCTCTTTAGTGATCATTCTACTTAGTGACGTTCTTTCAGGTGGTTAGTTAATACACTCCTCGCCACCAGTATACAGCTCATTGTACATTTTTTCGATGCGGTCGTTGTGTTCTCGGAAACAGGATAGTTTTGTCTTTTCTTTTTTTTTCTAATAGAGATTTGTCGTTTCTTTTTTATTTCTTTTTTTCGTCAGTTACATTAGACGAAAATTGTATATCACTTTGAAGACAGCCGTTTTGTTCAAATCATTATTAAGATTATTTTCATATTGAATGTATACATTTTTAAAGTACGCAAGACTGTATACAGCTTTATAATAATATAATCATTCATTTCTGTTATGCTGCATATTATTGAAAATGATGTTCTATATTTTCAATTTTTTTCAGTATATACCTAATTACTTTATTTAAAACAAAACTGTAAGTCGCTCACAAGTTCAAAAAGAGAAATTATCATTATTAAAGATATAAAATTTTCCATTAAAAATTGTTTTATTGTACCTCTATGATTCCATTAAAAATCATCTTTAGATTAATTATATAATTCCATTTAATTGTTTTCTAGTCTATATAAATAACCTCTACACAAATGATTATTTTTCTTCTTTCTAAATTTATTCTACTTGTAATCTATAATTAACTAATTAGTCAAATAATAAAAATTATGGTATAACGATATAATTACAATTTCTAAAATCAAAAGATTTTTATTTCGCTAGCAATTTCAAAATGATTTATAGTACAATTTAATCAACTTTAAAGTGCCACTGATTCTTAAGTTGATTATAATTTAAAAAACATTTTGATTCTTAATTTATTTTAAGCTGAAAATAACAATCTATGTACTTACTTTACTTCTATGTACTATACTTTGTTTATTTCTAAAGTTAGAATTAATATATGTACATATCCTGGAGAAAATTTACATAAAATAAATCGATTAAGTCAAGCCTTCACGTTCTTGAAAGGCTTTTTTCATCTCGACCAGCTTTTTTCTTTTGTAATCTTTTTGTGTTTGCTGTCTTTTCTCAAGGATTTGTATCTGAGCTTTGATGGAATGCTCCTTGTTTAACAAATTATCAAGTTTTGTTATCATAATCTCGCGCGCGCGTTTCTTATTGTCCCATAGACTCCTAGTTTCATGACATTTGACAACGAGTCCAGTTGGTTTGTGTTTCAACAATACTGCATTATTTGTCTTGTTTGTTGCCTGGCCTCCAGGACCATTGCCACGAATGAATTGTTCTTCGAGTTCAGCCTCATCCAGCTTGGGAACCTTCGAGTAATCAAGGTGACGTTTGAACGACTTGTTGCGAATTGGCATATTTTCACGTTTATTAATCACTTCATTTAATATCAAGAATTCCTCACGGTTAGTTGACAAACAAATCCTGTTGCGGGTCTTTTGACACATTGATAAAAATGTTGCAAACATGATTCTCTTTATAAAATGTTGTATGGGAAGTATGTTTCAAAGAACAAAAATCTACTGAAGAGTAAAGAAGACTATATTTTCATACTTTGTCTCTTGTGTTATAAAATGCGATTTATATCACTTTTTTGGCTTCTAAAAATTTCATACCTTTCTGAAATAAGAAAAAAAAAATTTATTACTTTTAAATTATAAAACTTATATTGTAACATGGAAAATATAAAAATTTTATATAATTGAAAAATGGAATAATAGTTTATATTGATGGATATATCTATAACATGTAAATACGAATAAAAAAAATATAATAAAATAAGATTAATTTTAGATTTTTTATACATTTTTTTATATACACATACACAATATAATCCCAGGTTGTGGATGTAATAAACATTGAAGAGAAGCATGCATTCTAACGATATGATTTATAAGTTAAACACAAGAGAGGTTATTTATATAATATATATTAATAATATATCACTCGCATGTAATTAAACCAGCATAATTACCTTTAGTTGAAAATCTATCATCGCTTCATCGGTCAGATTTTTATTATCCTTGAAAGCTACTCGTACTCTATGTCGAAAGTACCCCTTATTTGTAAATTTCAAAGTTTCTCCATATCTCAGAATATCTTTGTAAAGTTTCAGGATAGTTAGTCGATTCATCATGATTTACCCATTTACCGGAATAAATAAGTTAAATTAAGATAAATCAAGATGCACAAACTTTATCTTGAAAACATGAGGGCATATGAGGACCAATCACAGTTTAACAATGTCCCTGAGCCCTGAATGCCCCATGCTCTTCGAAATATGATCAAAACCATAGAACTATAGACAATCTAGATCGAGCCTTTAAAGAGTGGGGATAAAGATACATGTAGAAAAAGACACACTCTGTTTCGTGCTCCTTACGTTCTCTCTCGCTCGCGCGTAGCTTAGCGAAAGAGAACGCTATGTTATGTGCGAGTGAGAGAAAGAACGCAAAGGGCACGAAACAGCGTATAGCGGGGAGCACACACTTTTGCATAAGCGCATAACCATAAACATAAAGAAATTGATTGGTCCACAAATATATGCCTAACGAAATGAACCAATAAATTTCCTTATACTTATGGTTATGCGCTTATGCAAAAGTGTGTGCTCCCCGCTTATTTCTTTTCTATATGCATTCGGTCGCGTTCCGTGCTTGCGTTGCTGGCCAGTTGAAAATGAGGCTCATTGAGGCTCATTTGGTCAAACCTGCTGGTTACCCTAAACATTGGTTGGTATTAGAGCCCCTATAGATAGGGACTCTAGTTGATATGAGTAGTTGTGTCCAATCGAACAGTATCCAAATAAACCTCTCTCTTTCATGAGCATCTATCGCGGAGAGCGCATATTTTGACAGCTCATACAGCTTAAAGTGGGGAGCACACACTTTTGCATAAGCGCATAACAATAAGCATAAGGAAATTGATTGGTTCATTTTTTTATGCATACATTTGTGGACAAATCAATTTCTTTATGTTTACGGTTATGCGCTTATGCAAAAGTGTGTGCTCCCCCCTTAACAGTTCAATATGTTATAATAGTCAAGAAATATTTTATATAAATAAATTTGTATCAACTGTATGTGTATAGGCAAATTCAAGCAGAAATTTAATCAACTATTCAGATAGAAGAAAAAGATAAATAAATTTGTTTATAATTATACTTTCTTTTTGTTGTGTTAACGAAGGTTTATGTTTCTTTTTGGATATATTTAAGATTTTTCAAATAAGTTTTAAAAATATTATAATTTTTAATATTTAAAATACTTTGTTTTATATTCTATTTTCAGTAATAGATCTCTGACAAAAAAAAAAACATGAAAAATACGAAGCAAGAATCTGAGAAAAAGAGATTTTAAAACCTTTTTGGAGACTGACAGGTCCCAAGTAGTAAATCTATTTGAGATCTGACAGACTCCGAATAGAAAACTTACTTGAGGTCTACCAGATGCCAAATGGAAAACCTATTTATCAGAATAAGAAATCCACTGAATCTGTCAGATTCCAAGTATACACATACACATCACATAAATATAAAGATATTATAAAGATAAGTAAGAAAGAAAAAACGAGCGATATATATATATATATATATATATATATATATATATATATATATATATTTAGAAAATATTTTATTTTCAAAATTTTTTATCAGTTTACATGTATATATAAAATATCTCAAATTTATATAGAATTCTTTATATGATTCCTTTTTGTGCATTTTCCACATTTGATTGGTGTGAGATGGACAATAGCATTAGAATTCCTGAAATTCTAACTCAAATAATTTCTGTATGACATCGTCTATTTGTAATTCTTTTGAGATCTCCATTATTAATTCATCTATCAGTTTATCGGATATCCTGTAAAACAATATAATTTGTTGTCTACATACATTCATATATATATATATATATGTGCATGTGCATAAAATTCGCGCATACACAATGAATTTTTTAATTGTACCTACCACGCGACAATGTCCCATGGTTTATTTTGTGTATTGCTAGAATACATTGGAACCAATTGCACCAAACGCTGATATTCATGTCTATATTTCTGAAAATTTATTTCAGTTTCTTCGGAAATAATAAGCTCAATATTGTTCAGCGAATTTGCTAAGCGTTTTTCTTCCTTCATCTATTAATTCATTATAATGTAATTAATATGAAATTTTATATTTTATATTCATAATTTCATTAGTTATTTTTCATTATTCATAATTTACCCTCATTTCGAAATCTGACAGTTCTGTTAAGCTTTCACAGTTTGCTTGGCACGATGCGTCACAATAACGCAATATTTTTGATTCATTTTCTGTTGATGACATGCAAATCAGTCGCATGTTTTTACCATTCTTTCGCGTTTCAGTTAAAGTTCTTATAATAAAAACAAAATATTAATTTTATCTCTCATTTTTCTCTTTAAATATCGAGTAAAAAATTAAAAAACATGAAGTATATTTAAAATATGATATAAACAATCACCTATTTGTTTTAAGATGTTCACATTCACAACTGCTTCCCGCAGAAGAATGACATATATCGCAACTAGTATTCATGCTGATTTTCGTGCTCTTAGGCGATTGATATTTCTGCAGAAAATTCATTAGTGTATTTGCGGTTGATTTCGTAACTGGCATCTCCTCTGATTCATTTTGCTATATATATGTAAATTAAAAAAAATGTTTACTTAGTGTAATCAAATTATTAAGCTAACTGAATTTATTGAATCTTATTTTGGATGCAAGAGAATATTTACTTATTATTATGTAGTTTACCTTACTGGAAACATAAGACATAAGATCCGCTATAATTGGTACTAAGCTGGACAAATGTTCTTCTGTTATCATCGTCACTTTTTTCACCAATTCATCATCGTTATTTGTGGTAGTGTTTTTAACAATATTTTCTATACTTTCTGATTGTTTCGAATCTTGCAAATTATCAGAAATTTTGCTCGATGTTTTGGGTATTCTTCTTGTGAGCATTGTATTATGTCTTTCCTGTGTTTCAAAGTTGCTGCACTACAAAGCATATGAATTAAAATTTTAATATTAGGATATGTTTATTCTGTAAGTAAATTCTTTACATTATCTGAATCTATAGGTAACATATCCATCATAGTTTTTATATCCTCTTCTTTTGCATATGTTCTATGTTTTCTAATGCTAATTTGATTTACATCCTTAGGCGAAGTTATAGGACTAGTATATGGATGATTGGATATTGGCTCGCTAGATATTTTTTTAACATGTGTATCTATTGTATTATACTTTTTATCTTTCTGATAATAATCTAAAAAAATTAGGTATAACATGCTTATAATTCATACAAGCTAAAATAAATTATAAAATATATTTAAATTATATGTATTAAAAAGGGATTTACATACTTGTTCTATGTTTAGGATTACTTTTAGAAGCTTTGACATTTTCCATACTATACATACTTAAACGATTGGATAACTGTTTACGGTTAAGCCGTTTTTTATTTGTCGAATGCGGAGTGAAGGATGCCATTGACGACGTTTTATTAGGATCTAGGAGATCATTATCTACATGAAGCTTCAACTTGGATAAAATGGTATTGCACTTGCTCTCAATAGTTTTTCCCTATAATTAGAAAACCTGTAAGCGAATTTAAATCTTGCACTTTTGTTAGGTGCAGAAAAAATGCAATTTATATTTTTATATATACAAAGTATATCATAAATTCATAATAATAAATAAAACATTACCAGTGATAAGATATCAGTGTCCCCTGAATCAAGATAGTTTAAATGGAGTCTATCGCACATAGTCTTTAGATCGATAACTACTTGTAATATCTCTCTAAACTTTCCTGGATGTCCTTTGAGTATAGAACTAGGAATGTGTTTACAATAAGCTACTAATGCGTGCAGCAGTAATTGATGAGCGGCAAGTAGCTTATGCTCAATAGCGTGCATGTGTAGTCCGAGGCTTCTGTGATTCGGTCTTACTATCGCTCGCGGCGATATAATGCACATGTGCCTCTGGATATCTTTCACATATCGATTGAGATCATATAGATAATTTCTCGAAAATCGTACAACGAATTCGGAAACACATTGTTGCCGCCTCTGCAAATCTTTAATGCCATCCGGCGCTGGAATATTTCCCAATCTGAACGCAATTTCATCCAGTAGATCGCAGACTTTCTTTTGCATTGTCAGAATTTTATGCATAATAAATGGATCCGGTCGTATATGAATAACTCCATCTGCGACATCGTCGCGACGTGCGCTACTTTCAGGACTGGAATTATATTCAATATCATTAGTTGTATGATGAAGTTGCTTCAACGAAGGTTGCATCTTTCGCGATATCGCATGACCAGAACGAGATTTCCTGACGTATGATTTAAAATGTTCAGGCTCTTGTTTTCTTTCATAAGTAGGAGTATTTTCTTCTTCAGGAATTGTAAGAAGTAAATTACTGCTATCTGTTCCAGTGTCTCTCGTAATTGGCATCTTTTTTGGAGTCAAATCCCTGATATTATTTACCTATTATTATGCGAGCTTTAGCAATTTAATTAATATCTCCTTATAATATTATCTTTAATAAAATATCTGCTCTTACCTTTAGTCTTTTTTTTTTATTATTTCCAATTCTACCGCATTCTTCTATTTTATCAGGCAGAATATCTATTTCCAATCTTTTAAGTTCTTTATCTGCTTCCTTCATACCTTCATCCAACAGCTGTTTAATACTTTGAACAGAGGGCTGAATACCATTTTTATCATAACCATTCAACTCTTGCTGTTTAACGAAAGAAGCCCATACATTCTCTTCTTCTTCTCGACATCTCTGTCTACGTACATCCTTTACTATGTACTTGAAACGATTTTCAGGTACGTACTTTAAAAAAAAAGAACAAAGTGAATTTCATCTATGTTCAGAAACAGTAACATGTGTGGAAAAATTATAATAAAAAATATAAATACAGAATAATATATGAGTGTATCTATTGTTCCGAGAGGATCTACCTTAAAATTATAATCTTCACTTTCATCCTCGGAAAGGAACAAGTTTTCCGTTTCGTTATCATTCAGATAAGCGGATTCCGTGGGATTCAAGAGGAGCGACATCCTTCCTTGGTTATGTTTGTTACTCCGAAGGTTTGTCTACGGTTTTGTGCATTTATTTGCGTCCCCTCAGCCGTGTCATAAATAACGGATATCAAAGGAAAGTAAGTACAATTTTATAAAACGAGATACAGTGGGGCACGATTCCTTGCATGGGAACGCGGAAGATGAACATGGAGATGAGTTCCTTTTGATTCCCTTCCTGAACTGGGCTGATATTGGTATAAAATCGATATCTTATTTCTTCTTAAATTTTCTCCCTCTTTTTCTCGGAAATAATTACTGTATGTATTATATATATATATATATATATATATATATATATATATATATATATAAAATTTTTATAAAAATATATTTCTTATTAAATTATACTTATAATTCTTACAAAATTTTTATAAAACATTGTGTCGCAAATTCAATTATGTTAAGTTTGCTTTTATATAAAGTTTATCAAAAAATGAAATATTTTTATTGATACAAGTTGCTGTTGTTTTGCTGAAAATTAAAATGTGTGTGAAAACGAGAAATTTTTATAATTTACTAAAGCGTAATCAAGTGTCATTTCACTTAAGCGTACAAACAGCTAAGACAACCACGTTTCGAGCGGCACCGCGTTACTTTTTAATGAAGCAAAGAGTAATTTTACTCAGAGATTAAATTAATATTAGTAGAATATCGCGAAGTCGAACAAACGAATAAACACTAAGAACAGCAATTACAGCGCGTCGCGTCTCCCCGTATTAAACAGGATTGACATTAAAATTTTTAGCATTAAGATTCAGAAATTCAGATGCACTTATAGTAATCAGTAAAGGAACTACGATAAACGGAGAATCTAAGATTTATGTTTCTAATTTAATTAAAAGACTTTCGCGTGTAAACAACTTCACGCACTTTACAAGAAAATTGCATTTTCTTGTAAATATATATACATGAATGTCTTTACATCTTACGCTCTTCGCAAAACTGTAAAACTTTACGTTAAAAAAATTAAACTGTCGCAAGAATTGATTAAAACAGTTAATCTTTTAATTTTGACGTTCTTCGATTAAACAGCCACGAATTACGCACGTTTCTCTTTATATAACGACGTATTATTTGCGATAAACGACGTTATTCGATTAAATAGCCATGTATTACGCACGTTTCTTTTTATATTACGACGTATTACTTGGATTAAACGACGTTATTCGATTAAATAGCCATGTATTACGCACGTTTCTCTTTATATTACTACGTATAACTTGGTTTAAACGACGTTATTCGATTAAATAGCCATGTATTATGCACGTTTCTCTTTATATTATGACGTATTACTTAGTTTAAACTACGTTATTCGATTAAATAGCCACGTATTACGCACGTTTCTCTTTATATTATGACGTATTACTTAGTTTAAACGACGTTATTCGATTAAATAGCCATGTATTACGCACGTTTCTCTTTATATTACGACGTATTACTTGGTTTAAACGACGTTATTCGATTAAATAGCCATGTATTACGCACGTTTCTCTTTATATAACGGCGTATTACTTGGTTTAAACGACGTTATTCGAATAAATAGCCATGTATTACGCACGTTTCTCTTTATATAACGACGTTATTCGATTAAATAGCCATGTATTACGCACGTTTCTCTTTATATAACGACGTATTACTTGGTTTAAACGACGTTATTCGATTAAATAGCCATGTATTACGCACGTTTCTCTTTATATTACGACGTATTACTTGCTTTAAACGACGTTATTCGAATAAATAGCCATGTATTACGCACGTTTCTCTTTATATTACGACGTATTACTTGGTTTAAACGACGTTATTCGATTAAATAGCCATGTATTACGCACGTTTCTCTTTATTTTACGACGTATTACTTGGTTTAAACGACGTTATTCGATTAAATAGCCATGTATTACGCACGTTTCTCTTTATATTACGACGTATTACTTGGTTTAAACGACGTTATTCGATTAAATAGCCACGTTTTACGCACGTTTCTCTTTATATTACGACGTATTACTTGGTTTAAACGACGTTATTCGAATAAATAGCCATGTATTACGCACGTTTCTCTTTATATTACGACGTATTACTTGGTTTAAACGACGTTATTCGATTAAATAATCATGTATTACACACGTTTCTCTTTATATTACGACGTATTACTTGGTTTAAACGACGTTATTCGATTAAATAGCCATGTATTACGCACGTTTCTCTTTATATTACGACGTATTACTTGGTTTAAACGACGTTATTCGATTAAATAGCCATGTATTACGCACGTTTCTCTTTATATTACGACGTATTACTTGGTTTAAACGACGTTATTCGATTAAATAGCCATGTATTACGCACGTTTCTCTTTATATTACGACGTATTACTTGGTTTAAACGACGTTATTCGATTAAATAGCCATGTACTACGCACTTTTCTCTTTATTTTACGACGTATTACTTGGTTTAAACGACGTTATTCGATTAAATAGCCATGTATTACGCACGTTTCTCTTTATATTACGACGTATTACTTGGTTTAAACGACGTTATTCGATTAAATAGCCATGTATTACGCACGTTTCTTTTTATATTACGACGTATTACTTGGTTAAACGACGTTATTTGATTAAATAGCCATGTATTACGCACGTTTCTATTTATATTACTACGTATTACTTGGTTTAAACGACGTTATTCGAATAAATAGCCATGTATTACGCACGTTTCTCTTTATATTACGACGTATTACTTGGTTTAAACGACGTTATTCGATTAAATAGCCATGTATTACGCACGTTTCTCTTTATATTACGACGTATTACTTGGTTTAAACGACGTTATTCGATTAAATAGCCATGTATTACGCACGTTTCTCTTTATATTACGACGTATTACTTGGTTTAAACGACGTTATTCGATTAAATAACCATGTATTACGCACGTTTCTCTTTATATTACGACGTATTACTTGGTTTAAACGACGTTATTCGATTAAATAGCCATGTCTTACGCACGTTTCTCTTTATATTACGACGTATTACTTGGTTTAAACGACGTTATTCGATTAAATAGCCATGTATTACGCACGTTTCTCTTTATATTACTACGTATTACTTGGTTTAAACGACGTTATTCGATTAAATAGCCATGTATTACGCACGTTTCTCTTTATATTACGACGTATTACTTGGTTTAAACGACGTTATTCGATTAAATAGCCATGTATTACGCACGTTTCTCTTTATATTACGACGTATTACTTGGTTTAAACGACGTTATTCGAATAAATAGCCATGTATTAAGCACGTTTCTCTTTATATTACGACGTATTACTTGGTTTAAACGACGTTATTCGATTAAATAATCATGTATTACACACGTTTCTCTTTATATAACGACGTATTACTTGGTTTAAACGACGTTATTCGATTAAATAGCCATGTATTACGCACGTTTCTCTTTATATTACGACGTATTACTTGGTTTAAACGACGTTATTCGAATAAATAGCCATGTATTACGCACGTTTCTCTTTATATTACGACGTATTACTTGGTTTAAACGACGTTATTCGATTAAATAGCCATGTATTACGCACGTTTCTCTTTATATTACGACGTATTACTTGGTTTAAACGACGTTATTCGATTAAATAGCCATGTATTACGCACGTTTCTCTTTATATTACGACGTATTACTTGGTTTAAACGACGTTATTCGATTAAATAGCCATGTATTACGCACGTTTCTCTTTATATTACGACGTATTACTTGGTTTAAACGACGTTATTCGATTAAATAGCCATGTATTACGCACGTTTCTCTTTATATTACGACGTATTACTTGGTTTAAACGACGTTATTCGATTAAATAGCCATGTATTACGCACGTTTCTCTTTATATTACGACGTATTACTTGGTTTAAACGACGTTATTCGATTAAATAGCCATGTATTACGCACGTTTCTCTTTATATTACGACGTATTACTTGGTTTAAACGACGTTATTCGATTAAATAGCCATGTATTACGCACGTTTCTCTTTATATTACGACGTATTACTTGGTTTAAACGACGTTATTCGATTAAATAGCCATGTATTACGCACGTTTCTCTTTATATTACGACGTATTACTTGGTTTAAACGACGTTATTCGATTAAATAGCCATGTATTACGCACGTTTCTCTTTATATTACGACGTATTACTTGGTTTAAACGACGTTATTCGATTAAATAGCCATGTATTACGCACGTTTCTCTTTATATTACGACGTATTACTTGGTTTAAACGACGTTATTCGATTAAATAGCCATGTATTACGCACGTTTCTCTTTATATTACGACGTATTACTTGGTTTAAACGACGTTATTCGATTAAATAGCCATGTATTACGCACGTTTCTCTTTATATTACGACGTATTACTTGGTTTAAACGACGTTATTCGATTAAATAGCCATGTATTACGCACGTTTCTCTTTATATTACGACGTATTACTTGGTTTAAAACGACGTTATTCGATTAAATAGCCATGTATTACGCACGTTTCTCTTTATATTACGACGTATTACTTGGTTTAAACGACGTTATTCGATTAAATAGCCATGTATTACGCACGTTTCTCTTTATATTACGACGTATTACTTGGTTTAAACGACGTTATTCGATTAAATAGCCATGTATTACGCACGTTTCTCTTTATATTACGACGTATTACTTGGTTTAAACGACGTTATTCGATTAAATAGCCATGTATTACGCACGTTTCTCTTTATATTACGACGTATTACTTGGTTTAAACGACGTTATTCGATTAAATAGCCATGTATTACGCACGTTTCTCTTTATATTACGACGTATTACTTGGTTTAAACGACGTTATTCGATTAAATAGCCATGTATTACGCACGTTTCTCTTTATATTACGACGTATTACTTGGTTTAAACGACGTTATTCGATTAAATAGCCATGTATTACGCACGTTTCTCTTTATATTACGACGTATTACTTGGTTTAAACGACGTTATTCGAATAAATAGCCATGTATTACGCACGTTTCTCTTTATATTACGACGTATTACTTGGTTTAAACGACGTTATTCGATTAAATAGCCATGTATTACGCACGTTTCTCTTTATATTACGACGTATTACTTGGTTTAAACGACGTTATTCGATTAAATAGCCATGTATTACGCACGTTTCTCTTTATATTACGACGTATTACTTGGTTTAAACGACGTTATTCGATTAAATAGCCATGTATTACGCACGTTTCTCTTTATATTACGACGTATTACTTGGTTTAAACGACGTTATTCGATTAAATAGCCATGTATTACGCACGTTTCTCTTTATATTACGACGTATTACTTGGTTTAAACGACGTTATTCGATTAAATAGCCATGTATTACGCACGTTTCTCTTTATATTACGACGTATTACTTGGTTTAAACGACGTTATTCGATTAAATAGCCATGTATTACGCACGTTTCTCTTTATATTACGACGTATTACTTGGTTTAAACGACGTTATTCGATTAAATAGCCATGTATTACGCACGTTTCTCTTTATATTACGACGTATTACTTGGTTTAAACGACGTTATTCGATTAAATAGCCATGTATTACAAACGTTTCTCTTTATATTACGACGTACTACTTGGTTTAAATGACGTTATTCGATAAAATAGCCATGTATTACAAACGTTTCTCTTTATATTACGACGTATTACTTGGTTAAACGACGTTATTCGATTAAATAGCCATGTATTACGCACGTTTCTTTTTATATTACTACGTATTACTTGGTTAAACGACGTTATTCGATTAAATAGCCATGTATTACGCACGTTTCTCTTTATATTACGACGTATTACTTGGTTTAAACGACGTTATTCGATTAAATAGCCATGTATTACGCACGTTTCTCTTTATATTACGACGTATTACTTGGTTAAACGACGTTATTCGATTAAATAGCCATGTATTACGCACGTTTCTTTTTATATTACTACGTATTACTTGGTTAAACGACGTTATTCGATTAAATAGCCATGTATTACGCACGTTTCTCTTTATATTACGACGTATTACTTGGTTTAAACGACGTTATTCGATTAAATAGCCATGTATTACGCACGTTTCTCTTTATATTACGACGTATTACTTGGTTTAAACGACGTTATTCGAATAAATAGCCATGTATTACGCACGTTTATCTTTATATTACGACGTATTACTTGGTTTAAACGAGGTTATTCGATTAAATAGCCACGTATTACGCACGTTTCTCTTTATATTACGACGTATTACTTGGTTTAAACGACGTTATTCGATTAAATAGCTATGTATTACGAACGTTTCTCTTTATATTACGACGTATTATTTGTGTTAAACAAAGTTATTCGATTAAATAGCCATGTTTTAAGCACGTTTCTCTTTATATTACGACGTATTACTTGGTTTAAACGACGTTATTCGATTAAATAGCCATGTACTACGCACTTTTCTCTTTATTTTACGACGTATTACTTGGTTTAAACGAGGTTATTCGATTAAATAGCCATGTATTACGCACGTTTCTCTTTATATTACGACGTATTACTTGGTTTAAACGACGTTATTCGATTAAATAGCCATGTATTACGCACGTTTCTCTTTATATTACGACGTATTACTTGGTTTAAACGACGTTATTCGATTAAATAGCCATGTATTACGCACGTTTCTCTTTATATTACGACGTATTACTTGGTTTAAACGACGTTATTCGATTAAATAGCCATGTATTACGCACGTTTCTCTTTATATTACAACGTATTACTTGGTTTAAACGACGTTATTCGATTAAATAGCCATGTATTACGCACGTTTCTCTTTATATTACGACGTATTACTTGGTTTAAACGACGTTATTCGATTAAATAGCCATGTATTACGCACGTTTCTCTTTATATTACGACGTATTACTTGGTTTAAACGACGTTATTCGATTAAATAGCCATGTATTACGCACGTTTCTCTTTATATTACGACGTATTACTTGGTTTAAACGACGTTATTCGATTAAATAGCCATGTTTTACGCACGTTTCTCTTTATATTACGTCGTATTTCTTGCTTAAACGACGTTATTCGAATAAATAGCCATGTATTACGCACGTTTCTCTTTATATTACGACGTATTACTTGGTTTAAACGACGTTATTCGATTAAATAGCCATGTATTACGCACGTTTCTCTTTATATTACAACGTATTACTTGGTTTAAACGACGTTATTCGATTAAATAGCCATGTATTACGCACGTTTCTCTTTATATTACGACGTATTACTTGGTTTAAACGACGTTATTCGATTAAATAGCCATGTATTACGCACGTTTCTCTTTATATTACGACGTATTACTTGGATTAAACGACGTTATTCGATTAAATAGCCATGTATTACGCACGTTTCTCTTTATATTACGACGTATTACTTGGTTTAAACGACGTTATTCGATTAAATAGCCATGTATTACGCACGTTTCTCTTTATATTACGACGTATTACTTGGTTTAAACGACGTTATTCGATTAAATAGCCATGTATTACGCATGCTTCTCTTTATATAACGGCGTATTACTTGGTTTAAACGACGTTATTCGAATATATAGCCATGTATTACGCACGTTTCTCTTTATATTACGTCGTATTACTTGGTTTAAACGACGTTATTCGATTAAATAGCCATGTATTAAGCATGTTTCTCTTTATATTACGACGTATTACTTGGTTTAAACGACGTTATTCGATTAAATAGCCATGTATTACGCACGTTTCTCTTTATATTACGACGTATTACTTGGTTTAAACGACGTTATTCGATTAAATAGCCATGTATTACGCACGTTTCTCTTTATATTACGACGTATTACTTGGTTTAAACGACGTTATTCGATTAAATAGCCATGTATTACGCACGTTTCTCTTTATATAACGACGTATTACTTGGTTTAAACGATGTCATTCGATTAAATAGCCATGTATTACGCACGTTTCTCTTTATATTACAACGTATTACTTGGTTTAAACGACGTTATTCGATTAAATAGCTATGTGTTACGCACGTTTCTCTTTATATTACAAAGTATTACTTGCTTTAAACGACGTTATTCGATTAAATAGCCATGTATTACGCACGTTTCTCTTTATATTACGACGTATTACTTGGTTTAAACGACGTTATTCGAATAAATAGCCATGTTTTACGCACGTTTCTCTTTATATTACGACGTACTACTTGGTTTAAATGACGTTATTCGATAAAATAGCCATGTATTACAAACGTTTCTCTTTATATTACGACGTATTACTTGGTTAAACGACGTTATTCGATTAAATAGCCATGTATTACGCACGTTTCTTTTTATATTACGACGTATTACTTGGTTTAAACGACGTTATTCGATTAAATAGCCATGTATTACGCACGTTTCTTTTTATATTACTACGTATTACTTGGTTTAAACGACGTTATTCGATTAAATAGCCATGTATTACGCACGTTTCTCTTTATATTACGACGTATTACTTGGTTTAATCGACGTTATTCGAATAAATAGCCATGTATTACGAACGTTTCTCTTTATATTACGACGTATTACTTGGTTAAACGACGTTATTCTATTAAATAGCCATATATTACGCACGTTTCTCTTTATATAACGACGTATTATGTGTGTTAGACGACGTTATTCGATTAAATAGCCATGTATTAAGCATGTTTCTCTTTATATTACGACGTATTACTTGGTTTAAACGACGTTATTCGATTAAATAGCCATGTATTACGCACGTTTCTCTTTATATTACGACGTATTACTTGGTTTAAACGACGTTATTCGATTAAATAGCCATGTATTACGCACGTTTCTCTTTATATAACGACGTATTACTTGGTTTAAACGACGTTATTCGATTAAATAGCCATGTATTACGCACGTTTCTCTTTATATTACGACGTATTACTTGGTTTAAACGACGTTATTCGATTAAATAGCCATGTCTTACGCACGTTTCTCTTTATATTACTATGTATTACTTGGTTTAAACGACGTTATTCGAATAAATAGCCATGTATTACGCACGTTTCTCTTTATATTACGACGTATTACTTGGTTTAAACGACGTTATTCGATTAAATAGCCATGTATTACGCACGTTTCTCTTTATATAACGACGTATTACTTGGTTTAAACGACGTTATTCGATTAAATAGCCATGTATTACGCACGTTTCTCTTTATATTACGACGTATTACTTGGTTTAAACGACGTTATTCGAATAAATAGCCATGTATTACGCACGTTTCTCTTTATATTACGACGTATTACTTGGTTTAAACGACGTTATTCGATTAAATAGCCATGTATTACGCACGTTTCTCTTTATATTACTACGTATTACTTGGTTTAAACGACGTTATTCGATTAAATAGCCATGTATTACGCACGTTTCTCTTTATATTACGACGTATTACTTGGTTTAATCGACGTTATTCGAATAAATAGCCATGTATTACGAACGTTTCTCTTTATATTACGACGTATTACTTGGTTTAAACGACGTTATTCGATTAAATAGCCATGTATTACGCACGTTTCTCTTTATATTACGACGTATTACTTGGTTTAAACGACGTTATTCGATTAAATAGCCATGTATTAAGCATGTTTCTCTTTATATTACGACGTATTACTTGGTTTAAACGACGTTATTCGATTAAATAGCCATGTATTACGCACGTTTCTCTTTATATTACGAAGTATTTCTTGCTTCAAACGACGTTATTCGAATAAATAGCCATGTATTACGCACGTTTCTATTTATATAACGACGTATTACTTGGTTTAAACGACGTTATTCGATTAAATAGCTATGAATTACGAACGTTTCTCTTTATATTACGACGTATTACTTGGTTTAAACGACGTTATTCGATTAAATAGCCATGTATTACGCACGTTTCTCTTTATATTACGACGTATTACTTGGTTTAAACGACGTTATTCGATTAAATAGCCATGTATTACGCACGTTTCTCTTTATATAACGACGTATTACTTGGTTTAAACGACGTTATTCGATTAAATAGCCATGTATTACGCACGTTTCTCTTTATATTACGACGTATTACTTGGTTTAAACGACGTTATTCGATTAAATAGCCATGTATTACGCACGTTTCTCTTTATATTACGACGTATTACTTGGTTTAAACGACGTTATTCGAATAAATAGCCATGTATTACGCACGTTTCTCTTTATATTACGACGTATTACTTGGTTTAAAACGACGTTATTCGATTAAATAGCCATGTATTACGCACGTTTCTCTTTATATTACGACGTATTACTTGGTTTAAAACGACGTTATTCGATTAAATAGCCATGTATTACGCACGTTTCTCTTTATATAACGACGTATTACTTGGTTTAAACGACGTTATTCGATTAAATAGCCATGTATTACGCACGTTTCTCTTTATATTACGTCGTATTTCTTGCTTAAACGACGTTATTCGATTAAATAGCCATGTACTACGCACTTTTCTCTTTATTTTACGACGTATTACTTGGTTTAAACGAGGTTATTCGATTAAATAGCCGTGTATTACGCACGTTTCTCTTTATATAACGACGTTATTCGATTAAATAGCCATGTATTACGCACGTTTCTCTTTATATAACGACGTATTACTTGGTTTAAACGACGTTATTCGATTAAATAGCCATGTATTACGCACGTTTATCTTTATATTACGACGTATTACTTGGTTTAAACGACGTTATTCGATTAAATAGCCATGTATTACGCACGTTTCTCTTTATATTACGACGTATTACTTGGTTTAAACGACGTTATTCGATTAAATAGCCATGTATTACGCACGTTTCTCTTTATATTACGACGTATTACTTGGTTTAAACGACGTTATTCGATTAAATAACCATGTATTACGCACGTTTCTCTTTATATTACGACGTATTACTTGGTTTAAACGACGTTATTCGATTAAATAGCCATGTATTACGCACGTTTCTCTTTATATTACGACGTATTACTTGGTTTAAACGACGTTATTCGATTAAATAGCCATGTATTACGCACGTTTCTCTTTATATTACGACGTATTACTTGGTTTAAACGACGTTATTCGATTAAATAGCCATGTATTACGCACGTTTCTCTTTATATTACGACGTATTACTTGGTTTAATCGACGTTATTCGATTAAATAGCCATGTATTACGCACGTTTCTCTTTATATTACGACGTATTACTTGGTTTAAACGACGTTATTCGATTAAATAGCCATGTATTACGCACGTTTCTCTTTATATTACGACGTATTACTTGGTTTAAAACGACGTTATTCGATTAAATAGCCATGTATTACGCACGTTTCTCTTTATATTACGACGTATTACTTGGTTTAAACGACGTTATTCGATTAAATAGCCATGTATTACGCACGTTTCTCTTTATATTACGACGTATTACTTGGTTTAAACGACGTTATTCGATTAAATAGCCATGTATTACGCACGTTTCTCTTTATATTACGACGTATTACTTGGTTTAAACGACGTTATTCGATTAAATAGCCATGTATTACGCACGTTTCTCTTTATATTACGACGTATTACTTGGTTTAAACGACGTTATTCGATTAAATAGCCATGTATTACGCACGTTTCTCTTTATATTACGACGTATTACTTGGTTTAAACGACGTTATTCGATTAAATAGCCATGTATTACGCACGTTTCTCTTTATATTACGACGTATTACTTGGTTTAAACGACGTTATTCGATTAAATAGCCATGTATTACGCACGTTTCTCTTTATATTACGACGTATTACTTGGTTTAAACGACGTTATTCGATTAAATAGCCATGTATTACGCACGTTTCTCTTTATATTACGACGTATTACTTGGTTTAAACGACGTTATTCGATTAAATAGCCATGTATTACGCACGTTTCTCTTTATATTACGACGTATTACTTGGTTTAAACGACGTTATTCGATTAAATAGCCATGTATTACGCACGTTTCTCTTTATATAACGACGTATTACTTGGTTTAAACGACGTTATTCGATTAAATAGCCATGTATTACGCACGTTTCTCTTTATATTACGACGTATTACTTGGTTTAAACGACGTTATTCGATTAAATAGCCATGTATTACGCACGTTTCTCTTTATATTACGACGTATTACTTGGTTTAAACGACGTTATTCGATTAAATAGCCATGTATTACGCACGTTTCTCTTTATATTACGACGTATTACTTGGTTTAAACGACGTTATTCGATTAAATAGCCATGTATTACGCACGTTTCTCTTTATATTACGACGTATTACTTGGTTTAAACGACGTTATTCGATTAAATAGCCATGTATTACGCACGTTTCTCTTTATATTACGACGTATTACTTGGTTTAAACGACGTTATTCGATTAAATAGCCATGTATTACGCACGTTTCTCTTTATATTACGACGTATTACTTGGTTTAAACGACGTTATTCGATTAAATAGCCATGTATTACGCACGTTTCTCTTTATATTACGACGTATTACTTGGTTTAAACGACGTTATTCGATTAAATAGCCATGTATTACGCACGTTTCTCTTTATATTACGACGTATTACTTGGTTTAAACGACGTTATTCGATTAAATAGCCATGTATTACGCACGTTTCTCTTTATATTACGACGTATTACTTGGTTTAAACGACGTTATTCGATTAAATAGCCATGTATTACGCACGTTTCTCTTTATATTACGACGTATTACTTGGTTTAAACGACGTTATTCGATTAAATAGCCATGTATTACGCACGTTTCTCTTTATATAACGACGTATTACTTGGTTTAAACGACGTTATTCGATTAAATAGCCATGTATTACGCACGTTTCTCTTTATATAACGACGTATTACTTGGTTTAAACGACGTTATTCGATTAAATAGCCATGTATTACGCACGTTTCTCTTTATATAACGACGTATTACTTGGTTTAAACGACGTTATTCGATTAAATAGCCATGTATTACGCACGTTTCTCTTTATATAACGACGTATTACTTGGTTTAAACGACGTTATTCGATTAAATAGCCATGTATTACGCACGTTTCTCTTTATATAACGACGTATTACTTGGTTTAAACGACGTTATTCGATTAAATAGCCATGTATTACGCACGTTTCTCTTTATATAACGACGTATTACTTGGTTTAAACGACGTTATTCGATTAAATAGCCATGTATTACGCACGTTTCTCTTTATATTACGACGTATTACTTGGTTTAAACGACGTTATTCGATTAAATAGCCATGTATTACGCACGTTTCTCTTTATATTACGACGTATTACTTGGTTTAAACGACGTTATTCGATTAAATAGCCATGTATTACGCACGTTTCTCTTTATATTACGACGTATTACTTGGTTTAAACGACGTTATTCGATTAAATAGCCATGTATTACGCACGTTTCTCTTTATATTACGACGTATTACTTGGTTTAAACGACGTTATTCGATTAAATAGCCATGTATTACGCACGTTTCTCTTTATATTACGACGTATTACTTGGTTTAAACGACGTTATTCGATTAAATAGCCATGTATTACGCACGTTTCTCTTTATATTACGACGTATTACTTGGTTTAAACGACGTTATTCGATTAAATAGCCATGTATTACGCACGTTTCTCTTTATATAACGACGTATTACTTGGTTTAAACGACGTTATTCGATTAAATAGCCATGTATTACGCACGTTTCTCTTTATATAACGACGTATTACTTGGTTTTAAACGACGTTATTCGATTAAATAGCCATGTATTACGCACGTTTCTCTTTATATAACGACGTATTACTTGGTTTAAACGACGTTATTCGATTAAATAGCCATGTATTACGCACGTTTCTCTTTATATAACGACGTATTACTTGGTTTAAACGACGTTATTCGATTAAATAGCCATGTATTACGCACGTTTCTCTTTATATAACGACGTATTACTTGGTTTAAACGACGTTATTCGATTAAATAGCCATGTATTACGCACGTTTCTCTTTATATAACGACGTATTACTTGGTTTAAACGACGTTATTCGATTAAATAGCCATGTATTACGCACGTTTCTCTTTATATAACGACGTATTACTTGGTTTAAACGACGTTATTCGATTAAATAGCCATGTATTACGCACGTTTCTCTTTATATAACGACGTATTACTTGGTTTAAACGACGTTATTCGATTAAATAGCCATGTATTACGCACGTTTCTCTTTATATTACGACGTATTACTTGGTTTAAACGACGTTATTCGATTAAATAGCCATGTATTACGCACGTTTCTCTTTATATTACGACGTATTACTTGGTTTAAACGACGTTATTCGATTAAATAGCCATGTATTACGCACGTTTCTCTTTATATTACGACGTATTACTTGGTTTAAACGACGTTATTCGATTAAATAGCCATGTATTACGCACGTTTCTCTTTATATTACGACGTATTACTTGGTTTAAACGACGTTATTCGATTAAATAGCCATGTATTACGCACGTTTCTCTTTATATTACGACGTATTACTTGGTTTAAACGACGTTATTCGATTAAATAGCCATGTATTACGCACGTTTCTCTTTATATTACGACGTATTACTTGGTTTAAACGACGTTATTCGATTAAATAGCCATGTATTACGCACGTTTCTCTTTATATTACGACGTATTACTTGGTTTAAACGACGTTATTCGATTAAATAGCCATGTATTACGCACGTTTCTCTTTATATAACGACGTATTACTTGGTTTAAACGACGTTATTCGATTAAATAGCCATGTATTACGCACGTTTCTCTTTATATAACGACGTATTACTTGGTTTAAACGACGTTATTCGATTAAATAGCCATGTATTACGCACGTTTCTCTTTATATAACGACGTATTACTTGGTTTAAACGACGTTATTCGATTAAATAGCCATGTATTACGCACGTTTCTCTTTATATAACGACGTATTACTTGGTTTAAACGACGTTATTCGATTAAATAGCCATGTATTACGCACGTTTCTCTTTATATTACGACGTATTACTTGGTTTAAACGACGTTATTCGATTAAATAGCCATGTATTACGCACGTTTCTCTTTATATAACGACGTATTACTTGGTTTAAACGACGTTATTCGATTAAATAGCCATGTATTACGCACGTTTCTCTTTATATTACGACGTATTACTTGGTTTAAACGACGTTATTCGATTAAATAGCCATGTATTACGCACGTTTCTCTTTATATTACGACGTATTACTTGGTTTAAACGACGTTATTCGATTAAATAGCCATGTATTACGCACGTTTCTCTTTATATTACGACGTATTACTTGGTTTAAACGACGTTATTCGATTAAATAGCCATGTATTACGCACGTTTCTCTTTATATTACGACGTATTACTTGGTTTAAACGACGTTATTCGATTAAATAGCCATGTATTACGCACGTTTCTCTTTATATTACGACGTATTACTTGGTTTAAACGACGTTATTCGATTAAATAGCCATGTATTACGCACGTTTCTCTTTATATTACGACGTATTACTTGGTTTAAACGACGTTATTCGATTAAATAGCCATGTATTACGCACGTTTCTCTTTATATAACGACGTATTACTTGGTTTAAACGACGTTATTCGATTAAATAGCCATGTATTACGCACGTTTCTCTTTATATAACGACGTATTACTTGGTTTAAACGACGTTATTCGATTAAATAGCCATGTATTACGCACGTTTTTCTTTATATAACGACGTATTACTTGGTTTAAACGACGTTATTCGATTAAATAGCCATGTATTACGCACGTTTCTCTTTATATTACGACGTATTACTTGGTTTAAACGACGTTATTCGATTAAATAGCCATGTATTACGCACGTTTCTCTTCATATTACGACGTATTACTTGGTTTAAACGACGCTATTCGATTAAATAGCCATGTATTACGCACGTTTTTCTTTATATAACGACGTATTACTTGGTTTAAACGACGTTATTCGATTAAATAGCCATGTATTACGCACGTTTCTCTTTATATTACGACGTATTACATGGTTTAATCGACGTTATTCGATTAAATAGCCATGTATTACGCACGTTTCTCTTTATATTACGACGTATTACTTGGTTTAAACGACGTTATTCGAATAAATAGCCATGTATTACGCACGTTTCTCTTTATATTACGACGTATTACTTGGTTTAAACGACGTTATTCGATTAAATAGCCATGTATTACGCACGTTTCTCTTTATATTACGACGTATTACTTGGTTTAAACGACGTTATTCGAATAAATAGCCATGTATTACGCACGTTTCTCTTTATATTACGACGTATTACTTGGTTTAAACGACGTTATTCGATTAAATAGCCATGTATTACGCACGTTTCTCTTTATATTACGACGTATTACTTGGTTTAAACGACGTTATTCGATTAAATAGCCATGTATTACGCACGTTTCTCTTTATATTACGACGTATTACTTGGTTTAAACGACGTTATTCGAATAAATAGCCATGTATTACGCACGTTTCTCTTTATATAACGACGTATTACTTGGTTTAAACGACGTTATTCGATTAAATAGCCATGTATTACGCACGTTTCTCTTTATATAACGACGTATTACTTGGTTTAAACGACGTTATTCGATTAAATAGCCATGTATTACGAACGTTTCTCTTTATATTACGACGTATTACTTGGTTAAACGACGTTATTCGATTAAATATCCATGTATTACGAACAACAGATCGAAAAAGGAATTACTCGCTTTATGGCTGATTCTATTTATTAGCCGGCGAATATTCGCATGATTTTTCTTGCGCTCGTAAGGAGATAAACTCCTTCTTTTGGCGGCTAATTATTGTCGCCAGTAGATGAGCGCAAATATTTTACGCTCGTTGACGATCAGTACAATTTTACGATCGTTCGTTGAATATTCATTTTAATATAACTTTATTTTAACTGAGACAAAGCCAAATTATCAATCAAAATTTTGATTAAAAAATTATGATAAATATATAAATTTGATTAAAATTTGAATATTAATATATAATTTATTTAATAATATAATAATGCATATATATAATATATAAATATTATATATAATATATATTTATAATAAAATATATATTATAATATATAATTTATAATAAAATCATATTAATCTACGCAATATTAATGCCATTTGTTATCATATTATAATTAATTGATTAATTTTTGGTCTCTCAGTTAAACTAAAGTTTAAAAACAAAGTCTACAAACAAATTCTACAACTGGATGAGCTATAAGAAATTAGGATAAAATCGCCGTGCGTTATAAGAATGAATTACCATGACACGTATAATTGATAAAATTACTATCGTTCTTTATTCAGTAAATTAGATAAAATCTACGAATTGGAAAAAATGTTTTCTATAATCTTCCTTCTTCAACTTAGACTTTAATTTATTTTTATATAATGTATTTTTGCAATAGATGCAATACATATTTAAAAAACTTATTCAAAGTTATTCAACTGAATCTGTTTAAGCTCATCCATTTAAAAGTAACGGATTTATTACAATCTATAATCTATAATCTACATCTACAATCTCTATGAATCCGTTACTTTAAAATTAAATAAAAGTTCATCACTCACCGGCACTGATGCGCAACAGCGGAGATTTGGTCTTGAGGCTACGTTGTCTGCAACACAAAGATATAAAATTCAAATTATAGCAACAATTAAAATAATTAATATTTCAAAAATTATTATTGTATACATCGAATTTTATATCCGATGCGTATAATAATAAGGTATATAAATATGCGTATAATAATATGGTATATAAATATGAAATACTTTTATAAACTCTAAAAAAGAAAACTATTTTTTTAATTAAAAACTTTTATAGTAAGAGTCTCTCTCTTGTTTAAACTATTAAAATAATGATCGAATCGAATTAATGCATTTATGGGATTTATAAATAATTAATATACAAATAATAATACTCACCCTTGGGTTGCTCCGCCGGTGCAGGATGCCTCTCCTAGGCCTCCTCCTCCTCTCAGGATGTCAGGGTCGCTACGTTGATCTGAACATACAAATAGGAGATGCAAATTGTAGTAATGCTCAAAATAATTAATATTTCCAAAAATTTATTATATGCATTGAATTTTATATTTGATGCATGTAATAATAAGCAGATTAATAAAATACTTTTATAAATTTTGAAAAAATCTACTAATAACTGTAATAATTTCATACAAAAGCTATTAGCTAAAAGTAGAAACTTTTACAAGATTATAGCTTTTATATATAAATATCTTTTTCTCTAATTTTCTCTTATTTAAATTATATAACGAAAAAATAAAATTACGCGATTAATTGCTTAATTTAAATTGCACGTTTGCAATTAATAATTAAATACAATTAATAGATATTTAATAGATAATTAATATAAAAATAAAAATTACTTACCACAGAGTTGCTCCACCGATGCCCGATGCCTCTCCTAGGCCTCCTCCTCCTCTCAGGTAGATTCACACGCGCGATACTTTAAACGGCACACCCGCACTTTTATTAAAAAATACTTCCGCACTTTTACGCGCGATACTTTAAACGAAACTCCCGCACTTTCGAATTTCGGCACGATCGAATCCCGTTTCACTCGAGAATCATACTGCGAGTCGACAAGTCGGGAATTCACGATTACTCCGAGCTAGGGTTAAGCGAGCAAAGGAAGAAGACGAAATCGATTGATGGAATCGACGCTCAATTCTTGCCCGCGCTTGTTCTCACCGAGGGCCGACTCGAACTTTATTAGGAACGATCACAGAGAACCACCAAGTTTCTATCATACAGACTGAAACTTACGCTTATCATAAGGCTGAGAGACGGGTCGAGAATGAAGATACCCAAGTCCTAAGTGTTCACAATTTAGATCACTTAGAAGATGAGAAATCAGCTTCTCTAGCGAGCGAAGATCGAACCTAATAAAACACAGCCAACTGTCCTCAATGCGATACAGTATAGCTGATAGACGGTACAAGATGAGGGAACGACGATTCAAAAATCGATCGAATTCTTACCGATTCAGGCCGAACCGTTCGTCGAAGCAGAGCGTGCCCCCAACAGCCAATTCTCGAACCGAAGTTCTTGATTAACCGCGCGATCATCGCATCTATACTATGCATGATCATACGTTGCTACGCGGCCGGCATTCACCTCAGCCGCGATACTGAGGCGTTTTAACGTTGCGTCTCCATTAATATATTAAATTTATTAATACATAAATATTTATATAATATATATAACATTAATATTGTATTAACGTTACCTAATATCATATAAAATTAATTATATTAATAGGGTATTAATATATTACCGATAGCAACGCTGAGAGATATCCCAGTTAGTCGGCAACGAAGTACGATCCTCGCATTGTGAAAACGGGATAGAAGTCCGACGCGAAGACGCGACGACGCGAAAACGCGGATATACGGTTACGCGACTCTCTCGTTGCTCGTACGCTCCGATGACGAACAACAAGGCAACGCACTAAAGTCTTCCACAGATGTGCGTGCCACATATGAGTCATTGTACGACTCGTGGCAATGCAGTATGGACACGCGACGACGCGAAAACCGTCCGCGGCACGATGACGGGACACGGGAGCGGCGTCGCGACGCGAAAACCGTCCGCGGCACGTTGACGGAACCGACGCCGCGATAAGCCGTCCGCGGCACGATGACAGCACTAACGATACGACGAGCCGTCCGCGGCACGATGACAGCGACGACGGCGTTGGGTGCTTGGTTTCCCCTTCTCAGTAACCTCAGGAGGTCTTTAAGACCCTTAAGGTACCATCCGGGTACTATGCCCTCCCACCACGCCAAGGTTACACCCTGGAGGGTAGTATACGGATATAATTTTGTAATATGATATATATATATATATATATATATATATATATATACATCATATTACAAAATTATATCCGCATAACGTGAGATTATATTTGAGCATAAATTATCTATATCGCATCCCTCTTTTCTCTCGATTAAAAGAGATGCGGTGTAGATATGTTTTGATAAAACAAGTGATATATGTTATATTATACGATAATTTAGATTGAATCTCATACATCATTAAAGAAACGAAGAAAAACTGTGCAATGTATATTTTGAAATTAATATAGATAGTAAATAGAAATAAATTATTTACCACACATACTTCTGCTCCATCCATCGTCGGATGCTTTTTAATATCTCCTTTTCTTATCTTGTTCATCTCTTGTTGTTTTGATTCACTCGCGAAAACACAGTTAATTATTAGTCGAATATGCGACAATCGCATACTTTACACCGGCACTCGCGATCGCGGAACAATTACACGAAACATACGCATTATTATATCGTAAAGAGAAAAACAAAGAACAAGATTTTTGTTGTTTACTATGTTAAAATCATGCGTCATTTGTAAGAATCTCTAGTATTGAAATATTATTTTTATTTCTTATTTTTAAAGTTAATTAATCGTTAATTGTAATAATCATAGCGAATTATATTTTAATTTCTATCGCGATCGCGTTTATAATATCTATTTGACGGAATGTATCGCGCTTTACTACCTTACTGTTCGACTGTTGCCGTGCGAATGATAACGAAACTGTAATACGTAAAACGTAAACAATAGCGCGCTAATGTTTACGCCGCCAAGGCCGCATACCGTATTATGGATAATTTGCTGAAGAAATATTCATATACTATGACGTATATATTATGACAGGAATATTAAATTATACACAAGTATTTGAAGTTTTAGTTTATTTATTTAATAAATGTCTAATATATTACGGAGCTCTTATCGTTATGTCAATTACTAGAACTTGCAGTTCGACTATTTTATTGCGCATTCTCAATCCGAATCATATTTAAATCGTCGAAAAGTAAAATGATAAAGCATCGGACGAAATATAATTGAACTTTAAAATATATATGCGAAATATTAAGTTGTATAAATATTTTAAATTATAGATCAATTATATAATTATTTGACTCTGTGTATTGTTAAATAAATATTATCCGTAAAGATTGCAATAAAACAATAATTTTGGTCCTTATTACTTTAATTCTTTTATTCTTATTTGATTAAATAAATAAATTTTAGAAAATATGTGATTCGAGATCTATCGTCACGATATGAATGTAATTATATATTATTTATAAATGGGAATTAATTATATTATAAACAAATAATTTTTGATACTTGATCGCGATCGCGTTTAGAAATGAATTCGAAGCGTCTCGCACGACTACTTTCCTGCTCGAGTGTCGTCGCGCGAATGATACCAGAGTCGAGGTACGTAAACAATAGCGCGCCAATGTTTACGTCGCCAAGGCCGAATTCCATGTTAGATATTGTTAATTTATTGTCGAAATATTTTATGTGTATTATATAAAATATATATGCGAAATATTAAGTTAGATAAATATTTTAAATTATAGATCAATTATACATATTTGACTCTATGTATTGTTAAAGAAATAATTATTATTCGTAAAGATTGCAACAAAACAATAATTTTCGTCCTTATTACTTTAATTCTTATTTGATTAAATAAATAAATTTTAGGAAATATGCGATTCGAGATCTATCGTCACGATATGTATGCAATTATATATTATTTATAAATGGGAATTAATTATATCATAAACAAATAATTTTTGATACTTGATCGCGATCGCGTTTAGAAATGAATTCGAAGCGTCTCGCACGACTACTTTCCTGCTCGAGTGTCGTCGCGCGAATGATACCAGAGTCGAGGTACGTAAACAATAGCGCGCCAATGTTTACGTCGCCAAGGCCGAATTCCATGTTAGATATTGTTAATTTATTATCGAAATATTTTATGTGTATTATAAAATATATATGCGAAATATTAAGTTGTATAAATATTTTAAATTATAGATCAATTATATAATTATTTGACTCTGTGTATTGTTAAATAATTATTATCCGTAAAGATTGCAATAAAACAATAATTTGGTTCTTATTACTTTAATTCTTTTATTCTTATTTGATTAAATAAATAAATTTTAGAAAATATGTGATTCGAGATCTATCGTCACGATATGTATGTAATTATATATTATTTATAAATGGGAATTAATTATATTATAAACAAATAATTTTTGATATTATTATCTGATCGCGATCGCGTTTAGAAATGAATTTGGAGCGTCTCGCACGACTACTTTCCTGCTCGAACGTCGTCGCACGAACGATACCAGAGTACGTAAAAACAATAGCGCGCCAATACATATGTTATTATACATATGTTAACAATACGTTACTGTGATAATTCAGTAGCAGTGAGAGGAAGGGAGATGGCGGGAGAGAATATTAAACTTTATTTTTACCTGAATTTTTAAATTGTTAAATTTATTCGGTTCGTGATAACTGTCACGTAAACGAAATATCGCATATAAACGTTTATTGCAATCAAAGATAAAATGTATTACGAAAAGGGCGAGCTTGCATTTCGTAAATATTCGCGTCCGCGCAGGATTTCATAATCCTCAAATTATAACAAAATACAAATATGTTTGAGAGACTCGAATAATTTGATTTTACGACTCGCAAAGAGGTCATTATGCAGCGAAATAACTCGTAATATAAATTTGTGCCATTGGAAAATGCCAATATTACCGACAAAGGTATTAAATACGAATATACGAAATTTGCATCGAGTCCAAAAATTTCTGCGTTTTATCGAAAAATATGATATTATGTGCTTTCCTGTTCATCAATATACATTTACTTGGATTTTGTTGTAATGAATAATAAAATAATCTTTTTAATACATATATATATATATAATTTTTATGTGTATGTATGTATGTATGTATGTATGTATATATATATATATATATATATATATATATATATATATATATATAATATGTACATATATTTGTATAATAATATGATATTGGTTTTATATTTATAATAAGAGTAAATAATATAAAATGGATATTTTAAATACAGTTAACTATATAAAAAATTTTTATAAAAATATATTTCTTATTAAATTATACTTAAACGACGTTATTCGCTTAAACAGCTATGTATTATGCACGTTTATCTTTATATAACGCCGTTATTCGATTAAATAGCCATGTATTACGCACGATTCTCTTTATATTAAATACTAAACACTTCTCATATGATCTACCGTTTATGCAAACGACGTCTTCATAAATAGCCATGATGTTTATAACAGCTTGCGTTAAACGACGTTCTTCGATTGAATAGCCATGTATCGTACGTTTCTCTTTATTTAACGACGTATTGCTTGCGTCAAACGACGTTCTTCGATTAAATAGCCATGTATCGTACGTTTCTCTTTATATAACGACGTATTGCTTGCGTTAAACGACGTTCTTCGATTAAATAGCCATGTATTACGTACGTTTCTCTTTATATAACGACGTATTGCTTGTGTTAAACGACGTTCTTCGATTAAATAGCCATGTATTACGTACGTTTCTCTTTATATAACGACGTATTGCTTGCGTTAAACGACGTTCTTTGATTAAATAGCCATGTATTACGTACGTTTCTCTTTATTTAACGACGTATTGCTTGCGTTAAACGACGTTCTTCGATTAAATAGCCATGTATCGTACGTTTCTCTTTATATAACGACGTATTGCTTGCGTTATACGACGTTCTTCGATTAAATAGCCATGTATTACGTACGTTAAAAAAAAAAACAAGTAAAATTCTTTAAATCGCTTAATTACGATATTTGTAATTAAATTGCAAGCTGAAATGTAATTAAATCCTGTGCACAGAATAATTACAAGAAACAAATAAAAAGATTTTTCCGACTAGATCTTACGTGTTCAAAGATAAATTTTGAACCAAAATTTCTTTTAGTTTTTTCCCGCCCATATAGATCAGACAAAATAATCATGCTATTATTATTTTTCTATTGCGTCGACGACGAGACGAAAAATAAATGTTGAAGGTTTTTATCGTCGATCTTGTGTTTGGAAGCGACGACTACGCGGGGTGATACGATCGGAAAAGGCATGGGCGCGGCAACGTGGATCAATACTACTCTTAAATGATGGCCGAGGTTCGGAAGGCGCGGGTAAACCTATGACGAACGGGGTGTATCCTCATCGAATCGGCGGTGCTCATCGCGCGCTTTCTTGGTGTCCGTTTTATATTAACGACAACAACGTTGCGGTTTGTGCCGCTTCGGTTTAATTATGCGATTAATTTAAATGATCGCGATTATTCATCGCGTTAAAAATAACTCTGCGGAAAATGGTTTTGTATGGAAAGCACGGGGCGAGGAAATATCGGAGCACCCCTGTAGGAAAAGCGGATGACACATCGGTCGATGAAAGCGCGCGAGATTCGAACGTGGACTCGGAATCATTAACAATTCGTTTCACTAACGCGATAGCGCGATTGTATAAATAAAATTCTATATCGAGCGATTGATCTTTTAGCGATGTGTCTTTTGCCATTACGAGGAGAATGATTTCGAAATGATTCCGATGAATCGCGTGGAAATTATTCAAATCCCCGATCGCAAAACGCGTCATTTGATCGAACATCGCCGGCCAATCGGCGCGACGTGACGTCACGATGTGCGCGCAGGACGTTCTCATTTAATCTTCGGATTTCGCTACGCTCGCAATTTTCATCTGCTTTTCGCCCTATCGAACCTTTCGCAATCTCAAATACATTCGGTAAGGTACCTTGATCTATGCAAGATTGTTTTTCTCAAATATTTCTCGATGCATATGAAGCATTATTTGTCAAAGTAGCGTGTCAGTCTTTTCGCTCCGTCGTAATTTTCTGGTGATCGTTAATTCTTGGCAGAGTTAAAAGACTCTTTACATGGCGTATGCCGTAGATTCGAATGAGGAATATTTTTGAAATCTGCAATTTTTAATTATTCTTTCTACAATATTCATATGAAAAATACACATCAGTGATTGTATTATTTTCGCAGCGTGTTCGATTTAGAAATAAATCATCATAAATATTTACAAAATTTTAATTCATTTCTATTGCATTTTTTTATCTATCGGTTTCTTCTGTTCTCTAATTATTTCACGAGACCTAAAACGGATAATGTAAAATGATTTCTAGATTTATATTTTGAAGAAACAGTATAAATTTATGCAGAGTCAAGAGAAAATTAGAATACTTTGGTTTTAGAAAAAAAATCTAGATCCTTGCAAATAATACTAAAATTATGTCTTCTCTTAGATTGCTGATAAAACATTTGAAAAAGCTCATTTATGCAAAGAAATTTAGACTATACAATTATGTTGGTATGTGACTGTTGAATGTGAGATCCATTGGTAAGAATAATAGATAATAAAAATTGATAAGAGAAAGACAATTAAAAGAACAAATTCTACCTTGTGTTAACAACAAAATTATAAAAATGACATCCAAAGTGCTGATGAAACTACCAACAGTGCCCTTTCCTCAAGTAAGTAGATATTTTATATTAAATGTTAGTTTCTAAGTTATTCTATAGAAATTATTCTTTTTGTTTTTATTAAAATATACTCATGTATGTCTATTGTTTTAATGTAATAATCTTTTATAATTATATTACTAAATAAAGTATGAAATTCTGCAGACATTGTAAAACAATATTACAAATTATTGGCAATATTTGAACGTTTTAATAAGAAAAAACTCTAAGCTTTTAATTATATATTTTATATGATCACTTATATTATAGGGAAAGAAAGCGCCACTTGATCTGGTTTCTTTGAATGAAAGGAATGATGGATTCGCACATGTTAGGCATCAAAGTTTGAACATGGACAGAGTAGTGCAGCTTGAGCAGAACATGAAATTTTTACAAGAACAGCATCAGGCAACTTTGGTCGCTTTACATCAGGAGATAGAATTTTTGCGTCAAAGAAATAGAGGTAATATAAATAAATCTTGTTCTTTTCAGATTTGTTGCTTTTAACTTTTTTATAAACTTTTTTGCAGATTTACAATTTCAGTTGGTATTCTCCAAAAGAGCACATTGCAATGTGGCTAGCAGTCCTTCTTCTCCTGAAGATAATGGAAATGGGTTTGCAAAATCAAAGGTATTTATAACAACATTGTTCTTTGAGACTTTGATTGAGATTGTTTTTCTCTAATATTTTCTCTTTTGAAAGAATGTTTTTTTTAATAAAATTGAGATTAATAAAATTTAAATATTTAAATTGCATTTACAGAATAGCCCAATATGTGTCAATGTAACACCTCTGCAAGTGGAGCTTCTGGAGAAAGACTTACAAGATATCAAGGCATCATTACAAGAGGCAAAAACACATAACCAATATTTATCAAATATTATAGAGCAGCAGAAAAAGTCAGTTTGCTTTATGCTTAAAAGATATTATATGCTAACGATAAACTAACATTTTTCTCTTTTACAGAAGGTTGGACATAATCAAAGATCAAAAGGATAAAATCGAGATGACTGATGTAGGAGTTCAAGTCGGAGATCCTGTACAAGCAAGCCTAGTTGTTCTTTTGGAGGAATCATACGCGATGGTAAAGCGATTGCACAAGGAAAACATGGATCAGAAAAAGGAAATAGCTTCGCTGAGAGCGACTTCTTCAGTAAATAATCCCGGTTCCAGCAGAGGCGGACGCTCTCGCGATGGTAACAATAGTCATCATAGCCGTACTTCGTCTACAAGTACGATGCAGGAACAGAACTCCCGTAAATTTCCACCGTTACCGATACCGAGCTACTGGCATCGCAGATCATCGAGGTATTGCCAAGTTTGCAAAATTTTATTTTCATATTAATTTGGAATTTATTTCAAATTGTGGGGAAGTTGTTTTTAAAATATCTGATGCAATGAATTATCATGAAACCACTAAAAAATAAAATCATCTATAATAAAATTTTATTTATTATGGATAATTTAGATATAACACAAATCGGCACGAAAAGCAAGATCATCAGGCGGATGCGGCTGATTCGACCGTTTTACCCCAACTCCAGAATGGCAGCGTAAGATCAGCGGAAGCGGCTAATAGTTGCTTCGAATCACCATCATACCGATCGCGCGAATATCGCAATTATGGTCGTGACGGCAATAACCGCAAATACAGAGGAGCTTCGCGAAGAGAGAGTAATCATTATTACCATTCTCGCGATTTCAAAGACAGAAATTCTAAAGATTATCCGAAGGACGCGGATGACACTGGCGAAGGATCAAAGGATGCCGATAATCCACGGAGACAGTAAATCACGAAGTATACGTCGCCGATTCGTAGAGATTATGCAATCTGACGAGTTTTAGTTTTTCGCATTGGAATGCATTGAGAATCTTTCGATATTATAACAATTATATAAGAATAATCGGTAACGAGCGATCAATGTTTTCTTGTACACATTCATTGGTGCTGATCATTCACGTCAGACAGTTTTATGAATATATAGCTTATAATAGAATAGTGACGACAATGACAAGTATAAGCTGTACGATTTTCGATGGAACAATCTAGTCCAATACTAATTTTATTCGTTATAGATATAAAGAAATATAAGAGAACTCGTGCTTTGTAGATTGATGATAAGCAGCAGCAGAATGTTTAGCAAAAGACTTTGATAGACAGGAAACTTTTTCCCTTCTTACACAGAGGCAAAAGAAGATACGACCAAGTTTATCAAATATTAATCTTTGGCGCTTACATTTGACGAACTTGAGCTTAATATATGTGCGATATTTCAATACTATCGATGCATGTATATGTATATTAAACTTTCGTTCGACTTGATGAAGCATTAAAGAGCTGCTTCTCAGAATCGAACCTAGTCATTTTCACGTATTCTATATTATTGAAACAGTAAATCATTGAACGATTTTGCTATTATTGATATTCATGCACACATACACATATATATACATACGTATGTATAATGTTATATATACATATATATATTTATATATATTATATAAATATTATATATTTTCTTGTCGTGTATTAGTTTGCTTTTATTCAATCTATCGTTGATATATATTTTGTTGTGTATTATACTTCTGTATAATACTTCTGAAGCAAATATGAAATAATTTGATTTATTTGCATCTTCCGATAATGTTACAAATTATATTACTTCATAAAAATAGTGTACAATCATATATTAATTATAGGTACAAATTTTATTCTTTTTTATTAAGTTGTTTTCATGTATTTTTAAGTGAAAAATTCGGAAATTATGAGTTTTCCTATATTAACCAAGAGAGAGAGAATCGCAATTATTATATCCCTTCTATTTATAGAATCATTATTTCTGGTTTTCAAAATTAGTAAAATTTGTGTAGTATTGTCGAACTTCAGTTAAAGACTCGCAGATAACGAGATAACATTCTGTATGGAATAACATGGAAAAATCTGTCGCATTACTAATCAAGTTATATAATACTTTACAATTATATAAAATCTTGTATGCTTGTGAATGAATGAATCTCATTAAAATAATATAATATTGTAAAATCTATGTGTAATTTATTTTTCTGTATAGCTTGTTTTCCATAATAATATAAATTTTCTGTACATATATATATATATATATATATATATATATATATATATAAATCTGTTTTCAAAATTTTCTTTAAAAACTATTTTTAAACTTTTTTTTATATGAAAGAGTTTGTCTACAATTTTAGTTTATGAAATTTTTTCTTGAAAAATTATCAAGATTATCTTTTCAGTTGTATCATCAAAGACTCTATGTAACCTAATTATTTTAAATTTTATTTAATTCTGTTCATCATACGAAATTAAAATTATATAAATTTTAAAAGAAATTGTATCATATCAAATTTTAATAATTTATAAATAAATTTTATAATTATGCGAATGATGATTTTATCAGGTGTATGTATTGTTAGTATATTAGTTTCTTTTTTTCTTATTTATTTTTTGCATATGACAGATCATTAAATATATCATATTCTCTCTTTTCCAAAAAAGTTTATTATAAAATATATTATACCTTAATTAAGTACATATTCAACACTACATACGTGAACAATCTCTGTAACAACTACAGATATGGCCGAGAACGGCTAATGTAAAGAGGATTGTGAATAACACTAAGAAGAGTACCCTGTAAACGGAAGAAGGATCTTCAGGGCGGTTCGCGTATGAGAATTTTAATAAAAGTTACAATTAAAATTAATTAAAAGAGCGGTGTTACTTATGTGCATATAGGAACAACGCTGGACGATGAGCACTTGAGCGCTGCAGTATTTACATTTTTAAAGCGTACAAGAACTTAGAAGTAGCGCACATTCAAGACGATGACATTGAATGAAAAATTATGAAAGATGCATTCACGCACTACAATATTTGAATGTACGTTGCCATCGTACATTCTCGCAAGCCTTACATTTACATCACAACCATAAACATAAAACTAAGTGCAACGGAACGCATCGACCGTTACGCGATTTGCAAACTAAAATGTATATCGATCGATTATCAGTCCATCAATAAATGAAATTACAGGTAGTTTGTGTCAATAATAATAAATGTAATATGTTATATAGGATTCGATTGTATATTCTACACGATTGTAGGGGCTATATATATCTGTATGTTTCATTTACAAGATTAATCTCTCTCCAATTGATTTAATATAAAAACTAATATATAAGAGAAACACATATAAGACACCATAATTTAAAATACTTAAGAGTAATAAGACAAGAAAAAAGAGAGAAAGGGAAATGTATTCTCAGAGATAAAACGTTTATGCGCCTCACCCTGTATAGCCGATGTCTGTTACAATTTCGATCTATGTGTATTTTATTTAATTTTATTACAGTTTATAATTTCGATCAAAATGGCCCCAAAATGTCAGTCTTTCCGTTTAAATTTTGTTAATTTCATTTACAAGTAATTGAGCACATATGACCATCGTCCCCAACTTGTGACTTATTGCGAAATTTACTATATTTATGTTATACGTTTCGCTAAAATATGTTTTACATACACAACAATCGAGGGAGCATTTCGTTCAATTATAGTGCAACGAGAGCATAAATTGTTGCGCAAGTGATGTGCGCAATACGTAATTATATAAAACTACAATGAAAATGATAAAATGTAAAACTTATAGAATAGAAGAAATATTGATAGCAGAAGATCATACTTCCGCTATCAATATTGTGCGAGATAAATCGAACAAAATGCTCTACAATTATATTCAGTGATGAATACTTGTCATTTTCGAATACACAGAAAGTATATTACTTCTTATGCGCGCATCAATTGTTTTATGATAACCCATATGTAAATATAATTAGACACTTGGTCAAACTCGCTGTTAACAAGAGATAAAGTTTTAAACTGACCTAGGACGTTTGATTATCGAATTGTGTGGATAAAACATATTAATGGCTAATATTATTATCTTATCTCTCTGTCACTTACATATTTCTCATTATCTCATTATGCAACTTGTTTTTTACTGTATTTACTATAATGTTCATACATATCAGCTCAAAAAAAAAGCAACAAATTGTAATAATCAACAAATAAATAGGAACCAGCCTATATGTTACATGTTATAAAATTAACGAATAAAAGTTTGAGAATGTAACGTGGGAAACACAGTCCTGAGGAAAAAAACATGAGAATATTTTATACACTCTTTATCTTCGTTTTATCATATTGCAAGATATGATAAATATGTCTATGGTGCAAAGATTATGATTGCTATACCATTAGTCTCCTTTTTTTACTGTATGCTATTTTTACTACGTTTGCCGTTTCCATCACGAGAGTATCCAGTATAGCTACAGTGAGTCCGTTCTTCACTACCAATTCGTCATGATGAAACTTTGTCCATTCGTCCTCCTCGGCTTGAGCTTCTCTCGCCAGCAACTCGTCGACGCGATCTCTACGTTTCCTACTCCAACGCATCACCATGTTCTCCCGTTGTAGTTTTGTTTTAAAACCAAACAGCGTGGCAACTTCCTTGTTAACGTACTCAATGAGCTCCTCCACACTCTTTGGGATTTTCATTGCAGGCTTCGTTTTCACGTTCGGTTTCGTCCAGCTTGGACCAGGCTTTTCGTATTCTGCCCGAAAGACCTCCACGATGGTCTCTTTGCAAAGATCGAAGAGGAAGATATTGTATATCCGTCTGTCTCTGTTTTCACTCGTTTTGTCCTTGATCGAGTCATAAATCTCGACAGGCGCTTCCAAATTCGCAATATCCTCGCCGGCCAGTTTAGCATTGTATATTAAAGTTGTGGCTTTCTCAGTGAACAATGTTAGTTCCTCGACATTGGATGGAATTACAGCTGTGATTGTCGAAGGTGAAGCTAACGAGGCAGATAATCGGCCATCTCCAGGCGGAGTATAGGGAGGCGGCGGTTTATTTGGTATTTCTCGAACGTAGAATGACACTTCCTCAGCTTCTAATTTCTTGATCTTAATAAAGATAATACGTATGCGTAATTAAATCTATTTGTTCAAGAATAATTTTATTATAAAAGAGAAAGTACAGATTTCATTCTAATAATATAAAAGATACAAACCTCCAATTCGATCTGTAATTGTTCGATGCGAAGCAACTTCGCTTCCAGTTCAGCGACCTCAAGACCAGGTTGTTCCAGTGAAGCTGTATGGAAATAAAGCAAGAGAGAAATATATACATATATATATATATTTATATCAATCAAATATTTTAGACACAGGCCGAGAGACAAGTTCCTCGGGAAAAGCAGTACGAGAGAGTCTTCACATTACATCAGGGATTAACAATTTATACTCGAGTTGAGTACTTCAAAAAAGGAAAAGAAGATTGCAAGGGAAAGAAAAGGCAAAAAAAAAGAAAAAAAGGAAACGTTCAATATATCAAGAAACAAATGTTTTCAATGCACGTACAAAGCTATGACAGGGTGTTGGACATATCATATAATATTTGTACACGATCTTTTCTGATAGAGAGATTCAGAGAAAAGAGAAAGGTAAATAAGTAATTAATGAATTGTGTTGTGATGATGTACAAAATATTTACAGGCCTTTTTTTGTGCGCGCATACAGATTATTAATAATCAAAATATCAAGCATTTCATGCAACATCGACATTGTACATTGAGATAATAACAAGTCAATGTTCGTATCATTCGTAGTTTCGTGTATTACCTTTAGATAAATATAATCTCGACTTTGTTATTTGTCTGAAAATAAACAACACATGGCTATACCAGGCAATGCTTTTGCACAGGAGAGCACACAGCCATTATAAAAAGAAAGAAAAAAAATCACAAAATGTGTTTTTGTATATAGTATGTAATGTGTACAAATTGAGATGGGTAAATATGTATATCGAGAATGTCTCTCAGATAATGGTCAGCCCACTTAAAATAATTGCATTGCATGATTTCAGTCGAGAATGTGTATAACAATAATTTGTAAAGAGAGAAAAAAATTCACTATCTCCCAACATAAAAATATATATATATATATATATATATATATATATATATATATATATATATGTTGATTTTCGCTTGAAATATGTCATTCGATTCTTGCAGTTTACTTATTCGAATAGCATCTTTCAAAGATTGTCTTGCAACGTATACGATCTCTTGATTAGATTGTTTCGCATGCTTAAACATTTACTCGATAACAAAACATTGATTGAATCATAATGTCGGATGATATGATAATTCTTATGACATTAGCACATAACGCGTTTCAAATTTGGAAAATATGTACAATCAGATCAAATTGATTAATATTGATTCACATACATACAGACTTATATGTTTAAAACTCTTATAGTAAAAAATCTACTGTCGGTTGACTCTGTATATCGTTTATATATGTCTATGTTTTTAAATTCATATAATATAAAAAAATTATGCTAATAATACCTTCATTATATATATAAAATAATAGAGATACATATATTTATAAAATAGCAATAATAAAAATACCTTTTAATTTATCAATCATAGCCGTAATGTCATTCTCGGATGTAGTGACGATAGACGCCGAATGAAAATTGGTTTTTTCATTGTCGCTCTGATTTGTCATTGCTTTAGTACCGCTCAATAAATCGTCGTCCAGGATATCAATGTCCAATCTGGAATCATTAAAGTCTCTCGGAGAGTCCATCTCAATATCGGAAACACCTCTTGGAGTATCGCCGGCTTCGCTAGATTCAGATGATCCATCCTGTTCTTGCAGCTGCGAAACTCTTTCCTGCAGTTCGTATATTATCCGAGTGGACTTGTCATCATCGTCGTGCGTGTCTAATCTTAATGGAGCCGCGTCTTTTCCGGGCAAGTCCGTATAGCTAATAGTCTTTGCTAACGATCGCTCATCTTGTAATTCTATTCCTTTCAAAAACCGATTTCTCGATTCATCGTCCACTTTGTAAGATTTCTCTTCGATTTTGCTTCTCGTCATCTTATTCATCTCAGGAGACAAACTTTCATCTTTCGCGGAAACTTCTGCACCGAGTAACTCACTGATCTCTTCTTGCGTTTCACTCTGCGCAGCACTTTTCTCGTTCTTCTGCGAATTACTTATAGAATCGGATGATCTTTGCGAAATTTCGTCCAATATTCTTAATACTTCTTCGGATTTCTGAGTAGCTTGATACTTATCCGGTAAGTTGGAAGATTTTCTTACGATGCCTGCTTTCGAAAAGTCATTTTTGTCAAAAATTTCAGACACCTCAAGACTTTCTTCGGAAATATCTTCGTATTCTGGATCTTTTAATATGTCAAAAGTTTTGTTGAGATTTTCGTTTATTAGTGCATTCGGTATTTTTATGATTTCATCAATCTTTTCAGTTGCAATCTTATCTGTTTTCCCTTCATTTTCCGAGACTGCATCGTCTCTTAACGATACGGGAAAGTCATGCGACGATGCAATGATTTTTTCTACAGTATCCAATCCGCTTTCAACAACTTCCACCAAATTATCCAGTTGCTCGCCATCCGAACTATCTTGTTCCAAAATTGGTTCTAAACATTCTTTTATTTCTATAATATCTCTCTTTTCTGTCACAGCGTACAGTTTCTTGTCTTCGTTTACGCAGTTTGCGGCAGATTCTTCTTCTTCAGCCAATTCAACTTTAGCATCGATTTCAAGTTCCGATAAAACATTATCTTCCACGCTATCTGAATCCAGTTCTGTTATTATAATTTCTTGTATTTCTGGTATCGCTTCGCGTGGACTCTCTTCATTGTTGATTTCCACATGCAAATCTACTGTTACAGCGGATTTATCATTGATTTCACCAACTGTTTGTAACGAAATATCTATCACTTTTTCGCGATTATTAGGTCTATCATTACATGTACTTGGGAAGTCTATGTTATTTTCGCTTATATTTTCTATATTTGTCTTATTTTGCGCTTTTTTATTCAATGATGAGAGATCCAAAACTTCAGTTTCATTATTTACACCAATATTCATATCGCATAAAATTTCTTTAAAACGATTATCTGCGCTATCTACATCGTTTTCAATATCCTTAACTTTTTCTAATAATTCGGCCATAGAATCTGAGATAACGTTATCAAGCTTTTCTTTATTAGTAATATTCTCTTCTCGATTGTTTTCTCTAGCGATTATATCTAATATATCATCAAGTTCATCGTTACTTTTCATGTGAGATCCCGTTAATACATTATTGTAAGTAACATCGTGCACCTCGATTTTAGTAGATTCTGTCTTTGGAATACACGTCGACATATTAACATTATTTGTCAAATTAATTTCAGCATCTGGATTCATTACGTCTTCAACGCAATGTGATAAATTTTTCTTCGAGAAATTATTCAAAGCATCGTCTATATAATCTACGTGTAAGCTCGTATTCTCATCTCGTTCTTGAGAACTAATTTCATCTTGTGGGATTTGGAATGAATCAGAAATTGTCCAATCGTCTTTATCCTGAGAAATATTTTCCGTGTGAGTTACATGCGATTGATCTAGATCAGTATTAGATGCAAATGCTATTGAATGTTTGGTATGATCGAGCAATCCACTTGTTTCAACATCTTCATCGAGGTTCTTTAATATTCTCTTATCATCGATACTAATTTCTGCCCCCAATACTTTGGAAATATTATCCGATGATTTTGAATCTTCACCGGCAACAACACGCAAAGCTCGACTTGAAGCTGCACTACACGTGCTTCGCAAATCACTTTGAGTTTCGCAATTTTCTTTCGAACGATGACCCGCAATGATTGGAGAATGAGAATGTTCAGAAAATTTCAACGAATATGTTTCTTTTGCTTGACTTTGAACAAAATGTTTTTCCAAATTCTCTTCATTTAAATTAATACTTCGTTCACTTATATACCTTTTCGAGTCATCGATAATTTGCGTCGCCGTACTCTTTTTTTGATCAAGATTTCTTTTGCTATCCGATTTGGACAAAATTTCAGAAATCGATTTTATCTCGGGCTTCGAAATTAAATCATTCAACAATCCTTTGTCTTCATTTTCTAATATCGAAGTTGTAGCATTATAATCATCGCATTCCATTTTAATATGTTCTGATATTATCGATTTCTCTATTTCATTCATAATCTCTTTGCTTTTAGCTTCGTAATCAATTTCACGAGCCAAATCGGAGAGATGAACTTTTTCTGAAATTATCGTCGATATTTCATTATTTATTTCGTCCGATTTATAATTATTACGATTCAAATCATTTGAAGATTTTGATTTTCCATTAGTTGCCGAAATAGAATCGGTATTAATTTCCCCTGATATCGTATGCTTCTCCTCATTTACAGTATCAGCGATTTTGTCACTAAAAACTGATTTAGATATTATCTCTGATATATCCTGTGATGTATTTCTTTCATCGTTATCTATTTTAGATTTTTCATTCGATTCGTTATTCAAACGCGACATTATTTCCGAAAATACCTTAATTTCATTTTCGATAGCACTTATATCTTTGCTCAGATTTTTATTATTTAATTGTAAAAAGTCCAATTTCTTTGAATAAGTAAGTATATCGGAATCAGCGACTGTATGTGCAGCACTTTCCGTAGAATAGTGGGATTTTCTGGGAATAGATTTTATATTGTCATTTCTTATTTCCCGAATCTCGGATTGTAGATTAATCTGTGGTTCAAACCGATCAACATTAGTCATTAGTCTATTATTTGTTGAGTCGGTGTTAATAGTACTATGATCTATAGATCTTGCATCCGATAATGTTTGCACTTCCGATTCCGATCTTATTGTATTGAGATTCGTTTCAACATCCACATTGCCAGATATGCTATTTTGTTTTGTCTCGGCAGAAGCGGATTCTTCACCTTCGATTTGAGTTTCTTCAGAAAGAACGTATTTTTCCAAATGTGCCTCATTTGCAGTCAGTAATCCCGAAGTTGTTGTTTGAATCTTATCATAAACTTCTGTCGATGTATATTCATCGGAAGCAGTTTGCTTAGTATCCTTTAATTCTGAAATGTTTGTACTCTTGGTGTTCGTGTATTTAGATTTTTTAGAATTATTTTTTTTATGTTTATCATCATAGGTTATAGGAATTGTAATCTTTAACGGATCTTTTAACTGATTTCTTGTTAGTAGAAGATCAGATTCTGATTTAGATCTCAATAAATCGCTACTCTTATAAATGTTTTGTATTCTTTTTAGCGGTATTTCAGGTACTTTGAATTCAGCCAATAATTTTGGTTCTATAGCTAATTTGTCGGTTTCTTTCGTAGATTTCTTTGTTTCCAACCTTTTGCACATTTCGTGGATAGTCATATCGTACTTCTGTTAAAGAAAATTGAGAATTTATTAGAAATATATTTAAATAATTACATCCAATATATACTTACTTTAAGTTGATTCGATAAATTTGCTTCTAGAGCAAGTAGTTGTTTCTTTGTTTGCTTCTTTTTTTCTTTTTTTAAAAGCGCTACTTGAATGCGTCGTTTCTTCAATTTTTCAGCAAGAAGTCCTATTCTTCCCTCGATATCGCTTGTATCAGACGAGATAGTAGTATCTATAAAAAAACTCAGACTTATGATCAAAATTTGTGCAAAATTATATAAAAAAAAACTCTTGAATATTCTGTATGCTATTGTCAAATCAACCACAAATTGCCTGCAATTTCACGAGCATTGTCTGTCTTTGTTTAACTTCTATGAATAACAATGAAATGATATTATGTGAGAACTTTTTATTATTATATTTCTAAAAACTGTTAATAATTTCGGTTTTTTAAATAGAATTCCTAATTCCTTCTACTGTGTATTAATTTTTCATCACTTTCTTGTTATTTTTTTCTAATTATTAAAATTCAAAGAGATTTTCGAGATTTACGTTTTGCGTATGCGACGCATATAAAAAAAATGCAATTTTTGATAGTAATTATCTCGTTTTGCTTTTAAATTGTACAGACGTGTAAATACTATATTTATTAACATATTAAATTATCAAATTTTTCTTGTTAATTGTGATTTGTGAGGCAACTACTTTAAAGCTTAAAAATTTAAATTGTGATTATCATTTACAAATATTTTAATTCATTATCATTTACAAATATCAATTTTAATTAGCAAGTATAATATCATTAAATTATTGTAAAACTTTTCTTAAGTACTGAAGCTTTTATATAGAATTGCTTTTGCATGTTACCTTGCTGTTTCATGACAAAATTGGAAGTTGCAAAAAGTTTAAATGCCTCCTGCTCCATATGAGCTATATCCTCTTCTTCCGCTATTAATTTCGCGTACCGCTCCATGCATTCCTTGATGCGATTCTTACGCGATATGAGGTCAGTTTCGCGCGCAATTAAAATTCTGAAGAGAACAGAGAAAAAAATGTATATAACTCTAAGAATATGCATGTGCATGTCCGTCATGCAAACTCTTTCACTCTTTGCAGAGAATCTATTTTTACAATGCTTTACTCGATCTGACGCGAATGCATAGTTTATTATTAGACTTCCCAACACACTTTAACAGAATACATATTTTCATATGTGCACTTTTGTTCGCGTTAAATATTAGAATGTTTATAATTGATATATAAGAAAATAAAAAAGGAAAAGAAAAATAAAAAATAGGAAGAAAAAAATAAAAAAATCCACTATATGTGCTACATGTTATACTTACTGTTCCAAATGTCTGTCTTGCGATCTAACGACAACAGATTTTGATAAATTTTTCTCACTTTCTTTAGAACTGTGATGGGAAATAGCAAAAGTGCTAATTTGAGACGTAGACATATTTTGTTCATTTCTGATAGAACTCTCATCATGTTCGAGCTTTCTGTTGAAAATTTGACTAAACATACTTTCCTTACTCTTGTAATTGTTAGGCGTTTCACTCAATTTTAAGTTTTTACGTTTTATAAGTTTTGAATGTTTAACAGGTATCTGAAGCAATTCTTGGCTCTCATTTAAATTTAATTCATTTAAAATTGAACTTTCATTATTGTTATCTAAGTGAAGCAATTTGTGCTTAAGTTTTGTTTGTTTATCTTGATGTTTGGTAAATTCTTCAGATAAATGAGAACTTGATTTGGATTGTAACAAATTTTCCGTTAATATACTAGATGATTTCATTTTTTGATACTTGAAATTCTTTTGTTTAAAATTCGCATTTAACTCATCACTGTATTGCGACTTTTTGGATATGTCTCTATCGCTCGTGACAGATTTATCAATTTTCTTAGAGCTCTTACTAGTATTTGTCTGCAATATGTCTTCGGAAATTTGTGACGATTGTGTCGTTTTGGAGACAGTATCTTGAGCTATCGTGTTTATCTCTTCCTCTATAGATTCATTGTTAGCGGTTATAATATTAGAAGTTGATTCTTTTTCTTTCGCGATGGTCGCAGTTCGCATGGAGAGATCTACCGCTTGCGATGTTTTCTTGAACAATTCTTCCATTAACGGATCGGATTCGGATTTTATGTAATCAGATACTGATGTATTTATTAATTCTAATTTCGATAATTGTGATTTTCCAATCGATGATTCCTGATTTTCCAAGAGCTGTTTTATGTTCATAGGAATCCGTTTCGATTTCATATCGCGTTGATTTTGTTTTCGCTGCAAAATATCTGCTTTTGGCATTTTTTCTTCATATTTTCGAGATTTTAGCTCGTGTATCGATATATCGCTTCTTTTCGGCGACATTGCGGGATTCTTTTTTCGTAATTCTTTACTTTTAGCCAAGTCATCAGAATTGATCAAGTCAAGTTTGGTTGAGTCGCTCTCAAATTCTTGTAAGCATGGTTCTATATTAGAGCAATCATACTGAGATTTATCCGACTCTATCACAGAGCTCCTAGAACTATTACTACGTATGTCGTAACCCTTCATAGGACCCGATAATCTTCTCGGCGATTGGCTGTCAGCACTTCTCTTCAATTTCGTTAAAATATTCCTCGTTGACATTTCCGGTTTCAACATATTTATTTGTTTTTGAAACATATTTATTCGTTCTTCCGTCATTTGTTGAAACATTTTTTTTGTCCTATTAATATAAATAATATACTTTAATACAAAAGTACTTACATGCAATGTAGAATTATACAAATATTTACTATAACTTACTTGTTAAGATTTTCTACCTCTTGTTGCTGCTTTAAAATCAGAGCTCTTTGTTTCTTTTTAACAGAACGACTGTCTTGTCCTGTGTCTCTTAACGCACGTTTCTGTTCTTCTAACTGCATCATCAATTTTTTAGTTCTATTGTTCAATGCTTTTTGTTTAGAATTTACGATTTCCTCCACTTCATTGCATCGTTGGTTCTCATCTCTTATAAGTCGTTCTATCTAAAAAATGGAAAAAAAAGATATGCTCAATTAATGTGTATATAGTTACAAAAATGTGTATACATATATATAACTCATATGTACATATATATAATCTATATATTGAATCAAACAGAAAGTTCGTGCTGTTTTTTACTAAGAGAAAACCTAAAAAACAGCACGAATTTTCCGTTCAACCCAATATAACATTAAATATATATATATCTCGAAGTTGTCGCGCGGACGTAAGACAGACACACACACACACACACACACACACACGCACACGCACACGCACACATATTATATATATATATATATATATATAAACATAATTATGCAGTAATTTAATATATAATTTAATCTATTATAATGATCTTACATGCATAGTATAATAAAACATTATATAGTTACCTCTAAATTTAAATAATAATTAATCGAAAACGTTATATCTCGAGTTGAGATACTAATTTCAGTTCCAGTTTCCGTTTTTACCGACGAGGTAGTTTCATGTAAACTAATCTCCGACATGGTCCTTATTCTGCTTGGTATAGATATATCTTCTATTTGGTTCAAATTCGCAAGTTGCTCAATCGAATTTAAAGATTGTTGGGGAATATCATTTTCCATCGAAGATGATTGTTCATATATCTTTCCAATGATTTCCGATAATTTATTTTGCGCGTTTTGTTTGTCTGTGGATATGTTCGTTTGAGTCGCTATATCATTCACCGTTTGAGTTTGTACTTCCGCTACTTTGACCACTGCTTTATTTCCATAATTAATACCCGTTGATTCGTTGACGTTAGTTTGATTTTTCAGAACGTAATATTTTCTCTTAAACTGTGCTTCATCTCTTGGTTTCCGCATTCCGGCGATATTTTTTTTCGCATCTTCAATCGAATTTCTTGCTACATTTGCTGATAAAAAATATTTCGGAAATATTTAGTATATTCCCCAATTTATATTCTCAGACAAATAATTTTGCTATTAAAAATACCTTTCTTACCTTTCTCAACAGTATTATTGTCATCTACAGCAACTAAACAGCCATCTTCAACAATTCTCTCCGATTTATCATCTTTTTCAGTTACTTTTTGTAAATTCTTTTGTTCTTGCTCGCATTTAGTATTGTATAAACACTTTTCGACATCTGTGGCTTGCCTAAGAGACTCGTTAAAAGAGTCGTAAAGCTGCAGTTCTGCTCGAAACTGTTTATGTAAGGCTTTTGGATGCATCTAAAATTTCAATACACTCACTTTACTTTAAAAATGTGTTTATCTCCCCTCCCCTATACATATATATATATATATATATATAAATGTATAATATATACAATATAATAATTATGTATAATGTATATTTATATACTTACCAATTGTCCTTCTTCTTGCTCTTTCTCAGATTTTATTGTTAACTTATATTGTGGACATCTCGCCTCTACTTCTGAATCACTACTTGGTATCAAGTTTCTTCTTCGTTTTGTTCTTACAAGATTAATTTTTTCCGGCGTAGTTAAATCATAAAATTCTTGTTGAGAATAACCGTCCCTGAAAGAGATCCTTCTAGCATCAAATAATATTTCTGGCAATGTACTGATATCTACATTATTCGAATCATCATTAGCAGTTGTTTCTTTATTTGTAATGACGCTTTGGGAATATGATTCGTTCTTTTTAGTGCTTGTGCTTGTGAGCTGTGTCTCAGAATGTTCCACATATTTAAAATCTTCGGAAGTTTTAATCGATCTGACATAATTAATGTTCTGTTTAATTTCCATAGCTGTTTCAAGATCTTTACTTTTCGATGGCTGTGTAGAATTTACATAAGCACAATTCTTAAAACTATTTGTTTCAGATGTGGATCCGATATCCTCTGATAATTCCGTATTAGCACTGTGTTGTTTTTCGTCGACTCTCTTTCTGTTACTCAAAATTTTACTTTTATCAAACACTCTTTTTGTTTGCTCCTTATAAATACTATTTGATTTTTCTTTCAATTGTCTATCATCTGAATCAGATGTATGATCAGATGTATGATGATTCGAATGTAATTTCGAGTCTTCTATCTCAGACTTTTGCTTCAAATGGCAAATATCTTTAGATTTAGTTTCAGTAATGTTATATAAAACACTAATGTTATTGTCTCTCAGAGTAACTTTATCCAATGGAATGATCAGCGATTCGTTGCTCGATATTCGACCTTCAAAGTCTACAGATTTATTTTTCAATTCTACAGATTGTGCATTAAAGAACTTTTGTCTTTTATCATTATCTTTTTTAGTAGTAGAAATTAAAACATTTTTGTCTTTTAATTTCATAGACAAACAATCATTATTTTTTATAGCATGAAATGGTTTATCATTTTGTAATCTTATGTTGCTTGCATCTTTTCTAGAAATATGTTTTGGGCTTCGACTGCGTTTTGTATGTTCTTGCATAGATTCATCCCTCTTTTCATACAAAGACTCGTCTTTCTTCATTCTTTTAGATTTATTTTCCTTTTCCCTGGAGCTGTCTCTAACATGTTCCTTTTTCTTACATAAATTAGATGCTATAGACACATTTGGCGCTTTCAATGGCTCTATATTTTCACAATTAATAATTGACGATCCATCTGAAAAGGAAAAATCTAATTTTCTTTGTACTTTTTCGCCAGTTCTTAGTGTTCTGTCAGATCTATCATGCGCAAATTCCTTTGCAGTTATTTCAGACTTTGTTGAAGGCAGTTCCTTTGAGACAGAATTATTTCTACTGGAGAAATCCAATGTTTTGGGAGAAATTTTCAAATCTGGAACTTTCAGTGGTTTAATATAATCCATTTTCTGTACAATTTGACACAAATTCTGTGTACTATTTGCTTTTAACACTGAAGTAGTCAAATTGTTCTTTGCTTGAAAACTTGAATTGTATGTTTTTGAATTGGCATTAATACAATCTCCTAAAGCAAGTTTTTGTTTCACCGCGCTAATAAATGGAAAAGGATATGGCTGTATAGGATGATATGATAGCAATTTTTGTTGTAAGTTGACTAATTGATTTTCGATAGTTGGTCGTTGTGCTTCTAATATAATCTGTGCTGTCTGAAATAAATAAATTATTTATAGAATTTTACATATACACAAAAGAAAAATAGTAACAAAAATCACTTACAATAGCAGAGGTTTCGGCACGTTTAGCAATAACATCTGGATCTGAGAAGAAGACATATTTTTTTTTATCTTCAGACTGTTCTTTTTCACTACTACTCTTCATATTTTTATTCTTGAACCATGTAGGTAACATTCCATAAAACCATCATATCATCATCCATGTTCCTCATGAATATCCTTATGGATATATAATTATAATAAAATATAACAAAGCTTCAACACAAAGCAACAAAAAAATCATAATTTACTTTTATATATTAATATAAAAAATATTTTTTTAATAATTTAAAACAATGCTTTTATACATTTAACCAACTATTCTGTTTTTGCAAAATTGTACTATTATAATCAAATTTAAAAATTCACGAATTAATATGAAATCGATCATTTTATCATTTTTATGAAAAAAAGCACTTCTATTTACATTTATGTAAACCTAAATCATTTAACTCGATTAAAGAATATTAAACTATATTCCTTTAAAACATAAAACAACTCTTTTAACGTAACGTAAAATTTCTTCGATGACAATCATCAATTAGATGGTTGAAACATTTCTTCGAAAAGGATATAATTCCACATACAATTTACTGATTTATGGCGCCATATTTTAAAGATTTACGGTGAAGTGAAAATTATGATTTGCGATTGATGATTTTGCGAAAAGGTGTCTTACCATGAGCGTCTTGAGAAAATCGTGCGCGGTATTTTATCCTTTTTTTCTTCGACACGCAAATCCTACGTACACATAACGCACGCGCTCTACGTATGTGCTAGTATCGCGTTCTCAGCAGTTTATCACAACGACCGTTTGTAAACTATATGATCACGTGGTATGTCAGGACCTTACTCTTTCGCGATTAAACATGGCAACCAAAAGAGGAGGGAGAAGTATAAACACGCACACGGAATATGATCGATAATAACACGAGCGCGCGAGGATCTTGTGGATAACGTAAAACAGTGCGTGTATACACGCGCGTGTAAGCTCCGTGCACGCTTCATTCATCGGCGGGATATATGACGTTTCGCCATAGAACGCACATACAACCGTTTCCGAGTTTCCGAGACCGCCGCAGGATCTCTCAGAATTTTCTTCTCCCACTTTTTTATTCTCCTTCCACGTTTACTCCTTTCTCTCCCTCTTTTACTCGTCACCGCCGCGTCAAGTTCCAATAAAATCTTTATGATGACATCTGTATTATAGACATTGTACATACGTACATGTCCCTTATTCGATGCATCACTCTGTTATTCGTCCACTCACAGAATCTGACACATGCATTTTCATGATATGGTAACTTTCCAACAAGAGAACACAGATAGAACAAAATGTCACGCAATTGGCTATCGAATAGAGAATTTTTAAAGTCTCGAAAATTTTTCTATTTGACAGCCAATCGTGCGACATGTTCATGTATATTTCTTGCTGAGAAGCTTCCGATTTGTACAAATAATTGCGAAGTGCGCATAAAGATTCATTTACACGATCGGAAACCAACCAATCATGTATCTATAAAAATCTGGAATGGAATAGTATACAATAAGGTTTGGAATAAAACATGAATCTTATATCTTATATGATTTTATGTATATTAGATCTATGAAATAAAATGTGAAAAGAAATTTTATCAAACTCTATATGATAAAGAGAGAGAGAGAGATAATGCTCTCAATTGATGTTTTTAAGTTTTCATTCTAATCAGTTCTAGGGGACTGCATATATAAAAAGTTCGGTGATTAGTAAGCATATGTATGTACTATGATGTTTAACTATATTGTATATAAAGAAAAGGAAGATATTTTCTGAAAAAAAAAGTATAAAATTTTTGATGTTTTTTTTTATGTATGTTTACTAACAGTTGCATCGATATATTACCTCTATATAGTTTAATCTTTTCACTTTATTTATATTTTATTATTTTATTATTATTATTACAAAAATAATTATAATTCAAAGAGTAATAAAAATGGTTGATTTGGATTAGTCAATTAATTGATATAATATTATGAAGTCAGTATATGTTTTTCGCACTAATAATATATATTAAATTTATTTTAAAAGCAAATTATTTTTCGAGTTTCTAAAATACAAAAGATGTATATATTTGTAGCAGATGTGATATATTGCGATAAATACATTTATTTTCTTTTTACATGGTTGGCAATCAATTTTTCATATAAGTAATGTCATTGTATATTATATTTCTACTTATTTTTACAGAGAAATGCCGGATATAAAAATTACACCACTTGGTGCTGGGCAGGATGTAGGACGCAGTTGTATTCTTGTCTCAATGGGTGGCAAAAACATTATGTTAGACTGTGGAATGCACATGGGATTCAACGATGAAAGACGCTTTCCTGATTTTTCTTATATAGTCGCGGAGGGACCCGCGACCAATTACATCGATTGCGTCATTATTTCTCATTTTCATTTAGATCATTGTGGCGCCCTTCCATATTTCACGGAGATGGTAATCATATAATTTCAGCATTTAATAACCTTTATAAGCAAGCTTCTTTTATTTGATGTTTTCTTGAATATTTATACATCTACTCTCTACAGGTAGGTTATACTGGACCAATTTACATGACACATCCGACTAAGGCTATCGCGCCAATCTTGCTGGAGGACATGAGAAAAGTTGCAGTCGAACGTAAAGGTGAAAGCAATTTTTTCACATCGCAAATGATAAAGGATTGCATGAAGAAAGTTGTTGCTGTTACGCTTCATCAATCTGTCATGGTCGATCCGGAATTGGAAATAAAGGCGTATTATGCTGGGCACGTGCTTGGAGCAGCTATGTTTTGGATTCGCGTGGGATCACAGTCTATAGTGTACACAGGAGACTATAATATGACGCCAGATCGGCATTTAGGTGCCGCATGGATAGATAAATGTAGACCAGATTTATTAATATCGGAATCGACGTATGCAACCACAATTAGAGATTCTAAAAGATGCAGAGAAAGAGATTTTCTTAAAAAAGTACGTTTTGTTTTTGGCTTGTTATCTATATTAAGAATAATGGTTTAGTCGATTTTCTTGTACGATTTCGACATGTGTGTTGTAGGTTCACGAATGCATCGACAGAGGCGGGAAGGTGCTAATCCCCGTATTCGCTCTCGGTCGCGCTCAAGAATTATGTATACTTTTGGAAACATATTGGGAGAGAATGAATTTAAAAGTGCCCGTTTACTTTGCACTTGGTTTGACCGAGAAGGCTAATAATTATTACAAAATGTTTATCACTTGGACTAATCAAAAAATTAAGAAAACGTTCGTACAACGGAATATGTTTGACTTTAAGCATATAAAACCGTTTGATAAAGCGTATATTGATAATCCAGGTGCGATGGTGGTGTTTGCCACACCGGGAATGTTGCATGCCGGCCTATCTCTGCAGATATTTAAGAAATGGGCGCCTAACGAGGCCAATATGGTTATCATGCCGGGTTTTTGCGTGCAAGGCACTGTGGGTCATAAGGTCTTAAACGGCACGCGCAGAATAGAGTTTGAGAATCGGCAGATCGTGGAGGTGAAGATGGCCGTAGAGTACATGTCTTTCTCTGCTCATGCTGACGCGAAAGGGATAATGCAACTGATACAGTACTGCGAACCAAAAAACGTTATGCTAGTACATGGGGAATTCGCCAAAATGGAATATTTGAAGGAGAAGATTAAACAGGAATTCGGTGTCAGTTGTTATAATCCCGCGAATGGCGAGACTTGCGTTATTACAACTACCTCCAAGGTTCCCGTGGATGCTTCTTTAGCATTGTTGAAAGCCGAAGCGAAGAGATATTCAGCCTTACCGCCAGATCCGAAGAGACGAAGATTACTTCATAGTGTCTTAATGCTGAGAGAAGATGGTGTGTGTCTCGTAGACGCTGATGAGGTAATCTTATATAGAAAAAAATATATATATATATTGTTATAAACTAATAAACTGTTTATTTATATAAAATAATAATTGTTATATTCTATTCTAGGATATAGATATAGGGTATTTCTAAATAAGTGCGAATAATTTTAGATGATTCTTTATCGAAAATTAAGGGAGATCTTTCATATAAACATATACTTCTATATTCCTTCCTGAGAAGTTACATTCTTCCAAAGGAGAATTTTTTTTTTACTTCAAATTTTGGACAAGTTAGAAACATAAAATTTGATGGACATTTTGTATTGGTAAGAAAGAATACTTATTAATATTGTTGTAGTCTTCTTATATTGTTATAAAGGGTGAAACTAACAACCCATATTCAATTATTTATTAGAACTTTTTAACGAAGCGGAATGTGATTATAAAAATATGCATTAAAAAGCTTGATTCCTTTAGAACCTTTTTTATTTCTTTTATTTTTTTGTAAAATCAATAGTTTTCAAGAAAAAAAAAAAAAAAATAAATTATGCACAGCACTGTGATAAGTTTCGAGTTACGAGAAGTTGAATTTTAAAATAAAATAAAAAAGAGAGTAAAACAAAATTATAATAAATATTGAAAAAATGAAACAAAAACAAGTTATGAAAAAAAAAAATTAATTTTCATCTTCCTTTAAAGGAGTGTAACTCTTCAGGAAAGAATATAGGAGTATATGTTTATATGAAAGACTTCCCTTAATTTCCGACAAAGAATCATCTCTTAAAATTTCTCACACTTATTTAGAAACACCCTGTATATGTTAATTGCACAAATAAATTGATTGTTGTTTTTATATTTTGTTAGGTTGCAAAGGCTGCAGGTATCACTAAACATGTGGTGAGATTTACGTCCACTGTGCAAGTAAGAGATCCTGGTCCAGCACACGCCACCACCTTAAAATTGTTGCAGCCACTGAAAGAGAGATTGTCAGGATGGACCGTCCAATTGACAGATGGCTCTATATCGGTGGAATCCGTTTTGGTGAAAGTAGAAGGAGATGAAGATGATCAAAAAAGTGTTTATGTTTCGTGGACTAATCAAGATGAAGATTTAGGTAGTTATATTCTTGGATTTCTGCAAACAATGTTGAATTAAAAAAAAAAAGAAGTGAATTGTCGAACAAGAAAACTTCGAATTGTGATATTGAAATGTAGTTTTTCGACTATTGCTGCTGAAGGAACAATTATAAATACGCTTTGCATATAAATACAAGATTGACACAGAAATATTTTCGAATAAAGCAGTTTCAAGTGATTAAATGATAGTATGATGTTATTTCTTATATTTTGCATATTTGTGTGTATTCCTAAATAGAATAAGTAGAAATGAACAATATATATTGCACTTTACGTTTTTTAAATTTCTTTTCTTATCTGTGCGGTATTTATATTAAAAAAAAATATATAACTTTATTCCATGTATCAAAATTGATAAGTATGTGTGTGTGTGTGTGTGTGTGTGTATTTGCAACACTTTCGATCTATTTTTGATAGATGTGATGCCCACCTCTCGCGTCTTAGTGAACCACCGGATGGCCGTAACTAAAGGCGCGTGATGTTTTGTATAATGAACCCGCTCTTTAGCAAAGCGTCACACACTTAGTTGGCTAATCCAATGACATTGTTAGTTGATTACAAACGAAACAAAAATAAAACAATGAGTATCAATCAATAGATATCGGCTAAAATTTGTAGATATTTGTTGGATATCTGTTATATTATTGATATTGCGAAAAAAGCAATATTGTTTAGTAGCTAGATATAGCGTCATATATCATTAAGAGTGTTATCGTTTTTATAAAATTTTTATAATGTTTATAGTTTATTAATATATAATTTTTGATATTCAAAAGGAATGATATTATTTGGTCGAAGATCTTATTTGATCTAAAAGTACAACTTTTAAATATGTAAAATTGTTTGATATTAATCTAGTTATATAATACAGAGATGATTCGCGCTCGAAATGTATATTGTATATTATACTCTTTAATTGTGTGTGTGTGTGTGTGTGTGTGTGTGTGTGTGTATATATATATATATATATATTAATGTGACCATATCAATAAATATTTATTTTGTTTATTATTTAAAAAGTGTGTTATCTATTATATATTAATAGATAAGCGAAATCCTTGAGATTTGTCATAATAGTACAGCAGTAAGTAAAACAGTAAACTTTTATTAACTATGAATATGCTTTCTAGATACAAAACGGTAAATAATAAGTACGCGGTGTACTAAACATACATGCCTCTCTTACAAAAATCAGTACAGTAAATTCTATTTCTTTATGCGACCAATCGATTACACAGATGAACAAAGAACTCTTTAAGTTTCACAATATTAATGTCTAATACAGTATCTTTAAACATTCATGCAAGTAATAGTTTAAAAAAAATCGTTCTCCAAAAAACTCTAATATTGCTAATTTGCAACAATATAGAACAGTTGGATATATTATAATAAACAAAACGGAATTAAATATTAATATAAATAACGGTATGGATCATTTCCTAATGTCCATAGATTTGTTTGTTAATTTATATAAACATATTAAATATTACATTAAAAGTTTATGTGAATTATACGAAATAATATACGAATTCATCTCGTGTATGCCTAGCTCATTACAATCCTTGGGCGCAATTATAACTTCCGTTAACTTTTGTATATATACGATCGCCTTGTTCATGTAAACTTGCCTTATATCATATGATTATTGCACGTGAATTGATTAACAAATTTGAACTTGTATACAATGGAATTAACAACATGAAAATTGTTTTATAAATCTGGTGTATTGTGTTCGTTATCGATAACAAAATGTCGTATATATTTTATATGATATTATGCATATATGCGTGTATATATATATATATATATATATATATATATATATATATATATATATATTATTTCTGGTCCATATATACGTCTAATAATAAAAGAAAAAGAAAAGAAAAATCGTCAGACACTAATCAGAGTACGTGACTCAGAAATAATATCAGAATCAATCTCAATATGCAGTATGAAGTCATGGAATTACATTATTTAATCAATTATACAATTTTTCTCGAATTGTAAGAAGATCCTGTGATTGTTATGTTTTTATGCCTCTCGCATAACAGAATTAAAATTTATTAATTGTTACAGTTTATAGAATCTATAAACAATTAATTCATCAATTATCGACAATTCATAACGCACAATTTTGATAATCTTTACAATTGTGTATTGTATAGCTATTTATAACTATAAATTATATAACCATCACATGCGCCAATATCTCAAGATTTTCCATTTATAATCGCTACAAGTTTAATTATCTATAGTTTTCTCCACATAATAAAATATGATATTTTATATTTTTTTACAATAAACATTATCCGTAATATTTTCACTTCATATTTAGTCTTCTGAGTAGCAAAGTATGCCATTTACATCTATATAGCAGTGCTGCATCCCATCTTTTTAACCGTCAGTACTCGCACTGCACTAACGCAGCTTATTTTTCGAAGTTATTTTTTTCCTGAACCACCCTGAAAGAGTACATTAATAAAATGAATAAAGTGTATTTTAATGACTGTGACAGATAATGCACTAATGTAAATATATAAAACAATATATAAAACAATATTCTATACTTGTTCTTCCATCGTACAAAGTTGATAAATATTATTATGTAAATAATAAATTAATAACCAATAATAAAGTAGTACAATTAAATTACACAAAATTTATATCTATTTGATGGAGAAATTAGAGGAAGAACAAATGAAGATATGTGAAAGAACATGCATGATAATGCAGATTATTAATAAGAAATACATATTACATCACTTCATTAAATATTTCTTATTAATAAAAAGATTTCTTGCGTTCTCATCGTCATCTGAATTTAATATTAAGCTAAACGCACATGCTTTTAAATTATGCTACAATCAATTATACAAGACATACATATTCAGAAAATCTCATTAGTTTATAGCTGGAAGCAATTTTGAAGAAGTATACATGCAACATTTATAATAAAACACTAAATAGATAAATAACAGAAAATTCCATTATCTTATATTTAAGAATTTATGAATAATGCACATATGATATTCACTAGCATATACACTAAATAAATAAATAATAAAGCAAAAATAAAATTATTAGAATACTTAGCTTACATGTTATTTATATTCGATTTTATTCGAGATTTTACACTGATACATAAAAATAGAAAGTGATAAAGCAACATTTTTATAGAAAGCTACTAACAATCGCAATAACAATAACACATGCACGCACATACATACACACATAGCTTTCTAAAAATTCTGCTTTAACGTTTTTTATTTTTCATGCAATATATTAATACTAGACAAATATTATTTCAATTGAAAAAAATATATATAAAGCGTGTAACTTAAGAAAGATAAATGTTTATTGTAATCTTTGAAGTTATTATGTCATATATTATCTTAGTATTTAAGCTTCATATAAAATTAACAAAAAAAGGGGAATAAAAAGCGATATGTAAAATAAGTAAAGTATGCTAAATATCGCTATGAGTGAAAAACAATATAAAATAAAAGTATGTTAAATATAGCTATAAAAAATAATTAGTGTTTGTTACAATTAATTAGTTTAGTGAATACGATATTTCTTTTCTTTTTCACGCAGTATACCCTTTACCCCAGTGTTTGTGCTGATACAAATTATGTGTAACTATCTACATTTCTGAATATGTTACATTCATCTTTGTTTTTCTTTTTAAATATATTTCTTGATTTATTTATCAATGTAGCTTTATAATTATAACTTTATGTAATTTATAAAAATAAAATATATCAATCATTTGTCTGATTTAGAAATTATTATATATCATGAATTATATATGGATTTAACAGCCAAAGAGTTTCGTAAGTCATAATTGGCTGGAATTAAAGATGGGAATAGAAATTATTTTTCTAGCCGTATTGTTTGCCAAAATACACAAGATGCAAAAAGACATTCATATAATAATATTATAGTCACAAAATAAAATATAATGCCAACAATAGCCATTGTAAAATATGTTTATGGAACATATAAATATAAGTCAAATCATAGTATAAAAAGATTACAAAAGCGACTAATAATATTAAATATAATTAATATATTTTATAGAGTTTTAAATAATTATATATTTATATAAAAATATATTGTACTTACATATTCAAAAATATAAATAAAAAACATTCAAAAAATTTGGAAAATAAACAAAAAAAAATTTATTTTGTAACTTATCAGAGACATCATTCTTCACACAAACATTAGAGCAGCAAAGAAGTTGATACAAAATATATAAATTTCAAATAATGAATATAGAATAACAGTATTATTAATATGGCCTATATATTTACTGTGTGACATATTAAAAAATATATTTTATAATATAAGTTACATGATGTCGATTTGCCTTTTTTCGCCTTTTTGCCTAGTTTTCTTGTCCCGTAAAAAGTAAATTTTTATGTATATTTACTTCTATGATTTATTATATTGTGATAATATAATCACTGAGTTCTCCATTTATATGAGAAAATGATGAATTTAGAAAATTATGACATTTTATAGAACATTAGCTTATATCAAAAACTATTAGAAATATTTCTCTCTATATTTTATAAAGTAAAAATAATATAAAATAATAATATACAAATACAAAAGTTGAAAATATATGCGTTTATGAATACAAATTTAAAAATTTAATGCCAGAACAAAATATATGTGAGATGAAAAACTAATTTGTAAAATAAATTATGATAAGACCTGACACATGAATTATTCTAGCGGTGATCTACTATTAAACTTTTTCGAAAAGGCTAGGAGAAAACATCTCAGTATCTCATCTTTAGATTTGCATACCTGCGAATCTGCGCCGTTTTGCCATGGTTTTCTTAGTGGACTGTCGAAACAATCAAAACAGTTAAATAGTTATTGATCACAGAGCAAATATTTGAACAACAAGACTATTTTTTTATGAGTCGAAACAATTGTATAGTGATCTGTGATTGTTAAGTAATATTATATATACATAAATATTAAATTTTAATTAAATTTTTTATACTGGACAAACACTGGGACAAAGACTACTGTAAGAATCACAAAATTCCTTATTGTTTTATATTGTCAGATTTAGGAAAAGAAGCCCCCATATTCGGTCAAAAAATAATTTCATATCTGATTTACAAAGTCATTATTATAATATATGTCAATTAAAAATCGCATTCTTTTATTACTTAAAACGGGAAGAGTATCAAACGCTCCTAAATGCTTATTTCAATTAACATTGTTTAGTATTAGCATGCGTAGTATTATATAAATACTACGCATATATATATATATATATATATATATATATATATATATATATATAAATATACAAATAATGTAAAAAATGTAATATGTGTTTTGTAGATATTGTTTTTAGAAAGATATATAGAAATGTAAAAACTGCTACGAGTGTATAACATAATGTTCATAAGTTTTATAATTTATAACTTTTTATGCATCTTGGCGAATTTATATCGTTATTTAATCGTTTGCATCTTGACGAATTTATATCATTATTTAATCAATTGCGTGATTGTGTCTAGTAAACTGCAAAAGATAAATACTATCTATTTTTAGAGATAACGTAAATACTATCTATTTTTAGAGATAACGTAACAAGAAAGTGATATTTTAGCATAAAAATAAAAAGTTTAAATCTAGTAATTTTATACAAACGGCATTAATGTAGTATTATTATATATTATTTTATACCATATTGTTTAAATAAAAAAAAGAAAAAGAATTTTGAGCTATACAAAGTTTACAAAATAAAATTTTTATCTAATTACTTTTCAAATCACATGCTACTTTAATATACAATTTCGCTTTTTCTTGCTAATAAAACCACAATAATAAAATAATATGTCAAACTATACAAAATCAATCTACACCATAAAAAAAATTATTGCTTGAAGAGAGGTATAAGCTACCGAAATAATATTACTTTAATAATAGCAAAAAAATGAGAATAATATGGAGGACTCAGTTTTATTACAAAGAATATCTATCAAAAGTATTATATATATTACAAAGATCATGACAAAGTAAATATTCTTCAAAATTTCTTACATTTGAATATTTCCATTTATTATTGCTTAGAATTAAGTTCTCTATATATTTGTCATGTCTCTTCTTATTTAAATGTTATATAAAAAAGTAGATACATCAGAGTGTCATGCAAGAATATATAAACTAACTTTGAGATTCATAATACAAATAATATATATATATATATATATATATATATATATATATATATATATCTTTCTTTATAAAAATTAAAATATTTAGTGCAAAAAAATTCAATAAATGCTGAAATAAAATGCATATAATTTTTACAATCTGAAAAAATGTTGAAAAGATAGAAATGCATACGCTTCATGTGTGAAGGAACTAATATTCTTTGTAATATTGAGCCCTAATGTATTTCACATTTCAAAAATCAACTGAAGTGCATCTATTACAGTAATCGAGCCAGTAACATTTCTTTTTTGTCTCAGACTTATAAGTTTACCTTCCTCTTTTTCTTGTGCTTTTTATGTTGCTGACCAATCAATGGGTTCCAATTAGCCTGTGTGTTGTGATCTGTCATATGGCAAGATTTGGAGGAGTATTTTGTAGTAAGGGGGCTGTTCTCAATTTCTTGTTCAGACTGACTGATCAAATTGACAGGCTTGGTTACGGAACAGTTTGCAAACTCTGTATTCTTGAGCAGAGTATTTTCTAATGCAGTTATCAGAGCATCAGACACTAGAGGAGGCTGTATTCCAGATTATTGCATTATATTATTTGTTTATTTAAAGGAAACGGCAATTTATCAAATCATAATTATCAATTCGCGAATATGAGAAGAAATACAACACGCTGATAAAAATTTGCAAAATTGCCGTTCCATACCTAGATTACAATAATCTTGTAATTGATACACAGTAATCAAATTGCTAATAGAAATGCACAATTGAAATATACCTATAGATATTTTCAAAATGGAAAATTTGTTTTTATCAATATATTTTATAAAAAATATAACATAAATAATATAATATTTATTTCTGTATAATATATCTTGAGAATATCAAGCAAATTAATCACTGTGTCGATTAGATAGCTCCAGATATATACAGGGTATCCAGTAATATAATATTGTGCCAATGCTCATGAGCGAGTAGAGCACAGTAAATTGAAAAGTTCTTTATCTTTTTTTCTATAACGCTTAATAAAAGAATTATTATTGAATAAAGTCTGACCAATCGTCGTCGGTTTTTAGCCGAACGCACGTCTTAGTGAGCCGCACGTCTGGTAATAGTGCACCGCTATCAGCCGCGCGGTTCACCGACGCCCGGCTAAAAGTAGGCAATGATTAGCTAGACTATTCAATAATAACTCCTATATTAAGCGTCCTAAATCCTATGTTAAGCGTTATAAAAAAAAATGATAAAGGACTTTTCTATTCAGTTTATTATGCTCTATCCACTCGTACGAGCATTGGCACAATCTTTATCGAACACCTTGTATATAATATAAAAATTGCAATTTAGAATATATAACCAGTGGCAATTACTTTTTTCAAGCAAGTTTGCATACATATATAATATTCACGAAATAACATTTTTTAAGCAAATCTGCAACTGACGTCTGTAACACATGATTCTATTGCAAAATTATGTATTTACTAAAATTCTAGACAATCATTAATATGGCATTTTCTTATTTTTTTCAATCAATATAAAAATGTAAGCAATTTTAAAGTTTAGAGGCATTAAAAAAAAGCATTATTAATTCACAGATCACAAAGATCTTTTATCTCTATTTCGTACACATATTTTATATATGTGTATCTAGCATAGAAAAAGGCATTCCTTCCTTCCTTTCTTTCTTCTTTTTATATAGATAATGTTACTGAAAAATTGATATATAAATAATGAATGATGAATAAAATATAAATTTTACATAGAAATTGCAAAAATATGTTTTTATATAGTTTGAGCTTCTTATTCCTTCTAATTGATATAAAATCTATAAAAGAAAATAAAACATCACTTTTAAAACATCGAAAAAATTTTCGAAATGTTATATTACATTTTACAGTTTTAAATCAAGTCATATCAAGAATAATAATGCATACATATTAAGACACAATTTATCATGCATTTATAATGTTATAGATTTTATCAATTTTGCAATAATAATTTTCATATTGCAAAACAATCACACTCAGGCTGCTGCTTATTAGTAATTATCGGCATTAAATCACATTTTCAGTGTCACATTTTCTGTGATTAGTGAAGTATCATATCGGCGTTCTGCATAGTGCAATATCTTACACGTTGTTTTAAAAAAATTTTTGTTAATATAAAAGCTGTATAGTATTTCTGATAGAGAAGACTCCATATAAATAGGAGTCAAATAAATTCTTATTAATAAATACTAACCTCGGATTGAAGAGAATCTGATGTGGGTGGACCGTTCAGCATAGACTGCTCTGAGCTGCTACAGCCGCCGCAAATTTCGTTCTAGAAATGATAAAAAATTTTATTTTCTATATAATTTATTTATTCACATTATTTTTTCTCATATAATTTTAAACATTTATTGTTATATACAACAAGAGAAAAATTAAATAATGCTAAAAACAAAAATACTTACCTTAAGTTGGGACATTTCCTGTTGAAGCTGCGTGACAAGACTTTTCTCGTATACTAAACTCGCTTCACTAGTTTCAACAAGGGAACGTAATTTCGTAACTTCGGCATCTAATGTCGCCCTTTTACTGCACTCTACTTCCAACTCCTGGGATAACCGGGTCTTCTCCTAAAACAATAATGAAAAAAAAAAAAATATATCATAAAGCAGTATTATCAAAATTACACATTTCTGATTTCTATTCAAATAGTATCAATATTCTGTATTATACACATATGTATTCCAATAAATAAAATTATTATACAATTAATAAAAAAACATGTAATAAAGCATTAATGATGAATTTATTTTTTACCTCTTGTAATTGCTCTAAAGTGGCCATTTCATGACCATCTAATTCCTTGATAGGTGTAGGTTTTTGCGCGGTTTTAAGTAATATTTCAGCGCGATTCTGTTCCGCACGATCATCCAACTCTTTCATCCTCTTCTTGATCTATAAAAGAAATAATAGTGAAAGAAATATACTGCTACATCAATTAACAAATCACTGTCTTTAAAATAAAAATTTTTGTAATTCTTACTTCTTCGCTTAAAGTTAATTTGGCTTGCATATTGTTAAGTTCTACTCTAAGATTCGCCACTTCATTCTCCTTCTGCTGAAGTTGCGATTGCCATCTTGTTTCCTCAGATTCTACATGACTCTGTAGTTTGTTAAGCATACCTTCCTAAAAAAGAAAAGTAAAATTTTATATATATATATATATATATATATATATATATATATATATAATTTTTTATAAGTAATATTTTTTAAGTAATATTCGTTAAAAGAGAACTCACCGTTTCATCAATAATCTGTTGATAATGTGAAACCATATTTTGTAGATTTTTATTTTGTCGCTCCAAATCTGATTTTACTTGATCTATATTGTTCTGTTTTAACTCATTCAGAATAGCGCCTACTTTATCTTCAAAAACTTCTAGCCATTGCTCATATGTTTTCTCAGACACTTTAATTTCTGGAAATATCCTCTGTAGAAGAGCCTTAGTTATTTCTTCTTGTTTCTCCTTGACTTTTTGTGTTGTTTCCTGATTAAATTAAGAGAAATATAAGTAATATTATGTATAAGAGAGATTATCTAAGAAATATTTATTCAGAAAAAAATTTTGATCTGACTTTTTTCCATTATAATTAAAAAATATTTACATTGGTTAATATTTACTATTTATTCAGTTGAAATGATTCGAGAAAAATAATAAAAATATAATTAAATTCCTTAAATGTACCACAAAACATATTACTGTAATAGTTATAAGTTTATATACTATTTAGTATTAGTATATATATTATAAGTATAATATTATTAATTACAATAATTCATATTATAACAAAAACTTACTTCAATTCTCTTTTCATCATTGGTTTTGGCACGCAACTCAGCAGCAGAAAGAGCTTCTGCAACTTTCCAGTTCTTTGTGCGTAATTCCTGTGACAGAAGATTAAGAAAGATATGAATAAATTTTTCATGCGATTATAACAGATCATAATTTTTGTAAATAAGATGATTATAAACAATACAATATTAATTTTCAAAAACAATAAAATAAAAAATAAAAACATGCCTATTTATATGAGAAAAGAAATTGACAAAGTAATGCAAGCGATAAACATATAGTCTTGTGTTTTATATTGAAATTAAATTTAAACTAAAATACATTTAGAAAATATATTGTTTAAAATCTGTCAAACAAAAGTATAAGAAAATAATTTAATTCAATTTTATTCAATAAACAAAAAAACTTACATTATTTTTGGATATCTGAAACTCCAATTCTTTTTCTAGTTGGCTAATAGAACTTTGGTGTTTGTTTGCATCATTTTCTAATAAATGTATCCGTTCGTTCATTTTATTGAGCTCTTCCTTCTTGTGTGATAATTCAGTTTTCAATGACTCCAGTAAAGCTTTCTCTTCTCTGAATATTTAGAGAATAAATATTTTATACACATTTGTTAATTTAGATAAAATATAATAATTACATAAGATGTAAGGAAAATATATGTTTTAAATATATTTTATGTTAATATATATATGTATAGTGTCAAAAAAATACACATTGTGTTCAATAAAAAATTTAAATATACATACGAATTAACATGTGGAGGTTCGGTAGTAACAGCTAATATATTTTTAAGAATTTTTTCTTGCTCATGCTGTTGTTGAAGCTCCTTTTGTTTCTCTATAATATCTGCAAGCTATATAAAGCATAAGGTATATACATAAGATATATATTAATATCTTTATAATTTGATTTTATGTGTGTGTGTGTGTGTTATTCATATATAGAACATATATAAAACAGGCGCGCGCGCGCGCATACACACACACACACACACACACACACACACACACAAATGTGTTGTATAATCTAAAATATATACAGTTTATTTATAAAAATATAAAAAAGATTTAAAAAAGATAGATAAATAAACAATACCTCAACACGCAATCTATCATTTTCTTCCTGTAATTTTATAATTCGAAACTGTGCGTCTGTCGCCTTTTTCTCATTGTTCTGTAGTTTATTGACTTCAGTTTGTAAAGCTTTCAATTCGCTTGCAGTTCCATTGGCTTCCTTGATTTGAGCATGAGCATTAGTCAATTCGGCCTGCACACCTGCCAATACCTCTTGTACTCTTTGCATCTCATTTTGATACTTGTTCGCGTCGTTTTTCGCTTCCTTCAAATTATGTTCCGTTTTTTCAAAATTGATCTTTATCACTTCCATCTCCTTTTGCATAGAATTCAATTTAGATTCCATACGCGTGACTTGCGCATTGGATTGTTGCAGATCGTTCAGTACAACATTGAGTTTGTCCTGAGATTTTTTCAATTCATCCTCCTTGTTATTCAACATGGTTCTCAAGGCTGTTATTTGAGTTGCTTCTGATTTGGCCTCATTCAATGAAACTGACAATTCTGACTTTAATTTTATCAATTCAGTTTGAGCTTTGCTAAGTTCAGCTTTTAAAGTAGGCGCTTCATTGGCTTCACTTTTCACGATATTCAGTTCGGCCTGCAGCGAATTTATTTGCTTCTGCAATTCCTGCTCATGCCGATGCGCGCTTTTCAATCTATGATCCAAGTCTGCGTTTGCACAATGGGATTCCTAAATTATAAAAAAAAGCCCCAATGCTAATATAGAAAATAACCAAATTTATAAGTGTTTGTTGAATCTAAACTATGAAGTGCAGTTCTCACCTCAAGTTGCCTGGCAGCGTCTTGTAGTCGATCGCTTGTTTCCTTAAAGTGTTGCAATTGTCCTTCCGAGTGCATCAATTGACCTTGCATTATACCTAATTGTTGGCGTAATATCTCCATCTCTGCAGTACTGCTCTCACAAGTCGCTTGTAGCTCATTTTGCAATTCCTGTACCTCTACGTGTTTCTGGGTCAATTGAGTCTTCAACGCATTTTCGTTTTCGCGCATCTGAGTAAACTGCACCTCCATTTGCTTACGTTGTGCCATCAACTCCTGCTGCAAGTGACCCTGAGTTTGTCCTTGATCTTCTTGTAATTTATGAATAATGGTAGCATCTTCGTCCACTTTGGTCTGCAGCTGTTCAATCTGCCTGGAGAAACCTTGCTTTTCTGCGGCATGGCTTTCAAAGATATGTTGCATTCGCATATGCAAGGTCTGATTCTCTGTATTTTTAGCAGTCAACGTATCTTCCAGCTGCTTGATGTTCGCTAAAAGCCTAGATCTCTCTGAATTAAATTCAGCTCGCAATTCCTTCAACTTATTCTGGAAAGCCACACTCGCTTCATGTTCGTCAGCCAATGCTTTTTCCTTCTCCGCCAATTGTTTTTTTAGCTTGATGACAGGGTCGGCGCGACCTTCCGTCCACTCGGAATGCTCTAACGGATTGTCCTGCTGCTTATTCAAAAGTTGATTGGTAAGGATTTGTATTTCAGATCGACTTAGCTCAGCCTTTTGAATACATAGCATCAATAATTCAACATTGACAGCATCCCCATCTAGAAAGGAAAAAAAAGTTTAGCTTTAATAATTAACATTAATAATAATAATAATATTGAACTTTTTATTACAAATTCTATTTTATTATAAAATAATCTAAATGTATAGATTATTTTTTTCAAGAATATAAATTTATAGATGTATATATAGTCACACACACATTAAAAGTTATCTTCAAAAAATTCTAAAATATGTATTTTATAGAAAAATGTTTCATGCATGTGTTATGTGTAACTTTTAAATACAAAAATATAATTTTTATACACAGTTTTTCAATGATTACACAATTATTGTTTCCAAAATATATCAAAGATTTATGTCACTGTTCGTATTGTAGTACTACCCGGTATAGCGCACGGACGTTGACCTGTGTATGAATATGGAAAGGGAAGATTCTACCTCAACCACATTCCAAAGCACTTCAAAAGAATTTGCTTGACTTTGCTTTGAGTAGATTCTTCACATATTTTACATGCGCTTTATCAAATTTTAATTTAATTTTTTTAGTGTAGAATAATTTATTTTAAAAATTCACGAAAGCGACTTTCTTATTATGTGATCGCAATTTTATAATTAGTTTTTTTTTTTATATAAATCATAATATAAATCGTTATATTTGTTAGATATGAATATATGATATACTCATATCAGGAACATCAAATACAGGAATATATGAGTACTAGTATCAAATAATATAAACTACGAAAGAAAGAGCAAGTTTTATGATACAGGGAGAGAGAAGTAAAGTCGTACTTCCAATCAATTAAATAACCGACTATAGAATGTAACATAAGAGTAGATATTGATTTGCTCTCTATAAGAAACATACATACAAATATAACACACATACAGATTTAGATCATCTTCAAGGTACTATACTATTGTCATTTACTATTGAAATGGATTATTGATCTAAGCAGGTGCGACTGTAGAGATAAGTATGAATTAAAAATAACAAATCTTAAATAATGTAAAAGCAATATCTAAGAAAAATAATCATAAGAAATAATAAAATATGTATAAAATATGTAAAAATAAAACATAAATAATATCTTTACAAACAATATGACTTACCAATTTGAGATAAGATGTCATTCTTTCTTTTTGTCTTTTTTGGTTCTTTGTTTGATAACTGCTGAACTACAACTTCTTTAATAACTTCCTTTACTTCCTTAACTGGGGTCTCCTTCTGCTGCTCCTTTATTTCTTTTATAACTTCTTTATTAGTAGAAAACGAATTAGTATGAGGATTAGAATCCTGCTTCTCATCTTTAGTGTTTTCATCTTTTTTCTTTATAGTATCCTTGTTATTTTTCTTCAATTTGGTTGGTGTATCTTTTGGTGATTTATTAATTTTTTCTACTGTCTCTGTTTGAGTAATCTGCTGAAGATTCTCTCTCTGTGTTGTAACAGATATGTATTGTTATTATAATATTAAATTATTCCTGCAAAATAACTAAATAATAAAAAATTCAAGAAAAAAAGATGGAACTTTATAATATATTAATACTCAGTTATAAGCAATATTCTATAGCAATATAAAAAACACATTGTTAACCTAAAACATTTATTAACATCTCCAGCATAATTATTAATGTTTCATAAATCAATATGTTTTCTATTAGAAAATATTTAACACACACATACACATACACACATGTGTGGGAAATATGATAACAATTTTAATGTTTTGCGAAGTAATGTTTGAAAATAGTTAGTTTTGCTCTTCTTTTAGCAACCCAAAATTATATTTATAACCATTAAATTACGAAATAAAGCAAAATGCAAGGTATAGCAAAATATACATAGTGCAAGAAATTGTGCAAATGATAATCACTCACACTCTGACTCCGTACGAGTTCAAGGTCATCTTTTGGATGAATGAGTTCAAAATGATTAGCCTCTGCCAAGGGAGATTGCGAAGGATACAATTCAGGCCACACAATGGCCAATGGCTCGTCTTTATTTACGAGGATTGGTTTTATCTTTTCAAGTTTTCCTTTCTTCTTATTGCCTTTGTTACTCTCCTAAGAGTTTAATGCAGGTATGTCTCATATTATTTTGATAAAAAAAGCATTAAATGCATTAAAAAATATCAAGCAGCATGCTCAAAAAATTCCATATGGTATTATGTAATAATGGGCATACATAACTCAATCATATTATATCATAGTAATATGTTTTACATAATATAATATAGAATGTAATTTATAAATAATTACTTTTTAAGTGATTTTAAAATGTTGATAAATATATATTAAAAATTAATATTAAAATTAATTGATTATAAATTATTGCTAGCGATTTATTAAGCCGTTTTTCACCTTATGTTTATTTTGTCCTCTTGTTGAGCACATAAACCTGAAATTTATGATTTCCATCATATAACTGTTTTAATGATTTTTCAATATTATCTTTATAAAGAGTTAAAGGTTTATATAATTATAATGTAAACATATTATATGTATAGCTGTCCAAAAAATATTTATGTATAATTAAAGTTGGCTAAAATTCTGTGACAAGTATCCAATTTTCTCTCTTAATGAAGAGAGATTTGTCATGTCTGACTCTTGTTATCTAAGTGATAAGGTAGTCGAAGAACAGAAAAAGAGAAAGAGAGAGAATGCAATATCATTGGAATGCTGTTGCATGTATGATGAAGTTATTTTTAGAGAATAATCTTGAACTTTCAAAGTTACTTATCAATGGGACATATATAAGAATCAAATAGCATGAAGATCCAAACAAAATCATATTCTTAAAATATGAACATATTATTAAAAAACTATACATGTGAATTAAATTCTTTCCAAATAATAATATATTTCTATTTATAAAATCTAATAGTTCATATGTAATTTGACAAATAACTTTCCCATTTAAATATATGTACACACACACACACACACACACACACACATATATATATATATTCAAATAACTTACCAATACATTATTTATATAAATTTGTTAGTGTTGAAAAAAGCAACGAACTTTGTTTTTTATTTACAAAGAACATTTATAAAAGATAAAATAATATTATTTTTAAAAAAGATTTTTATTTTACAAAACAAGAATTATTGTAAATTATTAAAAGAAAATTAACAATTGAAAGTAGCCAAAAAAAGTGACATGCAAAATATGATAATATAAATGAATGTAGTTCTTTAATTCCATTAAATCGCATTTTTCTTTGAAAAAAAATAATAATATAATAAAAAATAATAATAATAATATAATAAAAATAAAATAAAATTTATTTAATTTGGAAATCTTAAATGTCAAATATATATGCTTGAAACAAGAGTTTCTTATTAAGTGATTCGGTGATTCACGACAACGAAACAACATAATATGATATGACAAAATATTATTCTGTAAGTATAAATATATTATTTGTCTTTATGCGTCGGTCCAGAATTTAATGTGAGTGACTCCATTTATGTATTATGATAAAATACATTTTATCGTCACATATAATCATCTGTAAATTATTCAATGTAATGCCCATTATTATATAATGTATATAATGTATAAGAAATATGCAAATATTCATGTTATTGTTTCATATTCATGCATACTATACATAAGAATTTATACAAATTTTCGTATTATTATATCATATTTATATGTATTGTATATAATTAATATATATTAAAATTTATTCAGATATTCTTATGTACGATATGCATGAATATAATACAATAATATGTAAATTGTTTTTTTTTTTTTAATAATTATTTTATCTGTTATATTCATGTTTAGCTTATGTCAAAAATTATTATTTTTATATGAAGTTTGGAAATAATGTAAATGTGAAATGTTAAACTTAAATGTGTAATAGTAACAATTACAAAAATTTTATGTGGAGATGTATGTCCTATAAATTATATGACAACTAATTATATGGAATAAAAATATATGACTTGCAGCCCTGTTAATGAATCTCTTTTCAATGGTAATGATATATCATATTATGTATCACCTAGGTTATTGTATTTCATGTATGAAATATGTAGCAGTAAAATCTTGAATATTTCATCTTTACATATGTCTTTTATATTAGGAAACGGTCATAATTACAGTACTTTTTTTTACCTGGTGCGAGAGGGAAAATGCAATTATATATGTGCCTAATCACATATATACCTATATATGTGACTGTAGTAAAAACAATATAAAAATATCTAGTAAATAGACATAGTATGTACACATATGTATATTTTTTCTAATAATTAAAATAGAATTGTACTAGCAAGCTTTCTTAAGATAATATTGAACAAGAAACAATCCATACCATTAATTTTGTTCAATTCTTATGGATTGATTACAGTCTCTTTAATGAATAACAGCAATAAAATAATAAATTGTAAACTCACTTGTACTGGTGGTTCAGGAGGCAGTATTTGGGGAGTTTCTTCAAATTGTACATGTTCTGTCCTTTCATCCTTATCATCCTTGTCATCTTTCTCCTCTTTCTTCTCTTTTGCTTTCTTCCCTGCCTTATTCTTATGTTTTTTTTCTTTATTTCTATCCTTTTTATCTAAAAATACAATAATAAATTTTTTAAATATAAGACAATATTATTTTACAACATTTAATATTTTATTTAATTTATATATTTTATTTATAATTTTTACTTATTTCTATCTATATAATTCTTTAATAATTTTTATTCTCTGTAACTAAATTATATTATATGCATTAAAATGATTTTATTAAATTGAAAATTTAATTTTACAAATTAACATACTTGACAACAGATCATCAGGAAGCTTTCTCTGTTCGGCAATTGCTTCTTCATAAGATTTCTCTCTCATAGCATATGTTGATATACAGGCAATAACTACAGCTGAGATGACAACAATACCAATATATACGAGTCCTGTCTGGATATCCATTTTTGTCTTATCTACGAAACACCATTTTATAAAATAGATTATCAATCATTAATTGTGTTGTATGTATTAACTATAATGGAGTACTTTCTTTTTTTTACAATATTTTCTTATTTTTCTATATCTATTATATAGTATTACTCAATCTAAATATATTTACATGAATGTTTATCCTTTAGATCTACTGATACACTGTTTAAAGATTTTGTATAAATCATCAAGATAATACATTACTGATATTTGTAAGAAAAAGTGCCCTTTGCTCAGACAATTATAAGTAATAGAAGAATAAAGAAACAATTAACTGTGTGAGTGAAGAATATACACACTTTGAGAAAAAACAAAAACGAGTGCAAATGGTCAATAATATTTCACGAAATTCTCGCTAACAATAAAGAGTAAAACAAAAGTCGGTCGCGGATCGTATGCTGGTGAATTTGCCCTTGAGACACGTCCCAATAGCATGACGATGGAACATCATCGACGAATACGTATACATATGCAAGCGAGCGGAGCGGGATAAGTCGGACACGATAGAACGGTCGTGTGAAATTTCGGAAAAGGACGATGACATATGGATGACAGAGCGCGCGGATCATCGACACATCATTGATCGACGGTGTAATCGCGAGGTGTACCGGCGAATCATCGCGTCAACACGTTTAACGGTGTTACGGCGACCGGCACGCCGTGTTCGCCGCGACGACCACTTACCGAGGCTGTTTATTTCCTTAGATTCCAGGACACGATGCTACGCGGTGGACAACACTTCCGTGGATGGACACGATCCTCGGCAGGAACGGCGCGTGCTATGATTTCACGTTGCGGCTAATCGCGAGACGAATGAGCGAGCGAGCAAAGCAAGCACGACGGAGCGAGAATTACACGCGCACTACACGATTCCTCGTAGCGCTATGGCGACCGGAGCCGGACGTAGAGCGAGCTATACTAGGCGCTGCAAGCCACGCCTATCGGCTGACGGCTCCTCTGATTGGCGAACGGCCTTTGCCACGTATGCAAGGAGATGACGGCGCTCATCCGCGACTGTCCGCGACGGTTCGACAATTTTTTCTCGACGCGATTTGGTATCAATTATAACGATGACGAATCAATCTAATTTAATTCTGCGAATGCCGAAACCGTCATATTCTGTCCGTATCCACGATGCATACACGCCTTAAAATGTCGATGTTGCACATTTGCATGCGTGTCACTGAACACGCGTCGCGACGTTGGCCAACGTCGGCAAGATTATGAGATTTGAGATTATCAAAGATCATATATGGTGGCCAACATGCGCGGATGCGAAAGTGCAGTTATTTTCACTTCCGCTGGGATAACGGCTGACCAATCACAGTCACTCCATTCTTCAGAGAAGTAACTATGATTGGCCAGCCTAATGCCCGCATCAGCTACGCACATTGAAAATTAAGGCCAGATCTACAATAGATGTAATAAGCCTTTAGCCTTTAGACCCCATGTTCCGATATTACTGTCAGTATTGAAAATCTATAGGTCACGAAACGTGAACTATAGATTTTTTAGTACTGACAGTAATATCGGAACACGGCCAGAATTATAACGGTCAAAAATTTTAATCGTAAGAGCTGGAATCCAGCCAGCTCGTTTAAAGCTTAGAGATCGGAGCGGGAAACATTTCTGGCCAAAAACTATGTCATATTTTAGGATTTATTATTAAAGCAGAAAGAATCTATAATAGGTATAATAAGCCTTAATCGTAAAAAACTTATCAATAACAATTGATTATTCTTTTCACATTTGACTGTGATTGATCAATTTCTTATGGCTTAAGCTTAAGTTTAAGGCTTGCTACACCTATGTGGATCCGGGCTAAAGGCTTTATTATACCCCTTGTAAATCCGGCATAAAGGAACAGTTGTTGGATTCAAAATGGCTGCGGAACGTCATAGCCGAGAATGTTTTAGCAATTATTACGGAAACGCGTAATATTTTTACACCCGTGACATTTTGTTCATTGCGCCGTCCGTGTGCCTCGGCGTTGATTTCATCGAAGTCTCCTCGCGCCTCTGTGACGGTCGCTCGAAAGGAGAGCTATGAAAAAAATGGCGTTCTGTGACAGCTGATTCTCGCAAATACCTCCGATGTTATTAAGGAGGATGATTTCTCAAATTTTCCGGCGTTCTCGCCTTTGATTGAAACGAATCAACTTGCGGTGAGTTTCGTAGAATCATTACTCTTAAATCTCATGTTTCATTTGCATCGTCAAATAACAATTAATGAGTTGACATTGAAGTTGATAATTTATACATCGCGCCTATAATGGTGTACATACATAAGATGAGAAAATTTGCGAAAAGTATTTTGTAAATATCTGCAATCATGTTTCGTTAATATGTGTAAATAAATCTGTTACACAAAATAAAAAAAATTCTTCTTTCTATTACAAAATTATTTTGATAAAAGAAAATTTATATTCTAAAATAAATATAAAATGTATTTTTTTTTTAATTATATTAATATTCTGTGTGTTATGTGACTATATTTAATATTATACTTATCATTGTAATAATGTAAAACAAAAAAACATAAGATGTGCATTGTGAAGATCTTTATTGATAGCGTTTTGTAAATGTGTTTCACATAATACTTTTAGCAGCTGCTGCTTATTATTATTGCAATAAGATAGCAATACATATGTCAATAGTTTAAGCTGCATGATATTTACAGATGATATTTAATAGAATAATTGTTTTATATATGTATATGTGTATATAGTAAATTTTATATTTCTGTAATCCTAATACATAGTTCATATATTACTTTTTAATTTGTGAAATAAAAAAGAGATATAAATTTTATATGTATAATTTTAACATATATGAGAAAAAAATATATTTAATAAGAATACATATACACAAGATATACATATAACATATAAAAAATAATTTTAATTTTTTAGTATACTCTATGTTATGGAATTATTTTTATAATATATATAAGCAAATGATAATATTTCATCAATCTTATCAGCAATATATATATTTTTTTCAGATTATATATTACTTTTTAATCCTCATTAAACATTTTTTAAATATTCTTTCTATATTTCTGAGCAATATCATTATTTTTTTTTCAATATGATCATCTATCAATTAGATCATCAATATGTCTCCTCAATTGAATCGGAAACGTGGCTCATCCGTCAGCTTTACTAGAGCAAAGGACGATAGTGAAGATGCCGAGGACGAAATTCACATATCTCTGGCGCCATATATACAGACGTACTTGGCGCACAGTAGTCAGGGCTTAGGATGCTGCGGTATCAGTTTACCCGTACCGTTCGAACGTGCAGCACCAAGATCGTGGTGGAATCCAAGATTTGATTCGGAAATCCTCGAGGAACAGTTTAAGAGAAGTGCCTTTCCTCAAATTAGATTAAGATTTCGGTTTGTATTATGATGTATTATGTATACACGTGATCAAAGTAATCTGTATTTTTATCACAATTAAAAGATTGTTCTGATTATTTATTGTTTCTTACAGATATGCTCTCACATATATCCTGCTGGTGTCTTTATCATGGCTAATGTACTTTGTGATAATCGGAATAGAAAACGAAACATCGACATGGGCGGCGATAGCAGGTCTTTTCGGTATCGTCGCTGCCATGGTATCGGCTGTACTTTATTTAACATATACGGATTACTACAGATCTTATGTACTGACGACTTCTCTGGGAGTCGCGTCCACGCTCTGTTTCCTATCCTTGTTCTTCCTTGCCATGGTGCCGCCACACGTGGACGGATTAACGCTGGTCGGACATTTTGCTCTGTGCTCAGAAATTCTATTGATAATTTATACGGTGCTGCCGATGCCGCTCTACGCCTGCGTGGGAATAGCCACGCTTTACTCGTTAATGTTTGAAATTTTGACTGCCTATTTATATGGCTCGAAAGATATGCAGCACAGCAGACGTATTATACGAAATAATTCCTCAGGACTGAATAATACGACAGCAGAGAAAACGTTGGTACTTACGCACTCATCCCTAAAGGATCCTCTAAATGTTGCTGGTCTACAGAATGTGATACGTAATATTAGTGAATTTACTACAACAATTAGCAGTACAGAAGCGATATCGACGATACTACATGAAGATAAAGATACGATACAAAATATGGGATCCGGATTTCTAGAACGAGAACCGGTAACTCAACGGTTGTATGGTGCTCTCATTGACCCGAATATCTTTACGAGATTAAATTCCAGTATCCCATCCATGATTAGATCCACTATTAGCTCAACTGTAAAAGCATCTCCTATAGATAATTATACTAGCGATAATATGCTCGATGCCAGTGATATCTTTTCCACGAATCTCGCGATAAGAATCTTGATGCAGATTTGTATTCATTTGATAGGCATGCATATCTTGATAATGACTTTTGTAAGAATGCGTGGTACGTTTATGAAGGTCGGTCAATCTTTACTGGTCCGTCGACAATTGGAAGTAGAGAAGCAATTGAAGGAGAAGATGATACATTCGGTGATGCCACCGAAGGTTGCGGACTGGCTCATGGAAGAGAGCGAGCGCGAGAGAGAGCGAGAGGATTCTCTAAAAAAAGGCTCGATACCATCCAATAACACGGACATTCGTTCGTTGTTTCGTCCATTCAATATGCATTCTATGGAAGACGTGAGTATCTTGTTCGCTGATATCGTCGGATTCACCAGAATGAGTTCCAATAAAACCGCGGAGGAACTCGTGGGCATACTCAATGATTTGTTCGAACGCTTTGATGATCTCTGTGAGCATCATGGATGTGAAAAGATCTCTACATTGGGGGATTGTTACTATTGCGTCAGCGGATGTCCCGAACCGAGATCCGATCATGCCAAATGCTGCATAGAAATGGGACTAGGTATGTGTAAGCAACATTATACCAGATACTATAATATCTAGAAAATCTCAATCGTGAAACTAATATTGTACATTATTTATTTTAACAGCCATGATCGAAGCCATAAAACAATTCGACATCGAGAGACGGGAAGGCGTAAACATGAGAGTGGGTGTGCACACAGGCACTGTACTCTGTGGAATTGTGGGTACCAAGAGATTCAAATTTGATGTCTGGTCGAATGACGTGACTTTGGCAAACAAGTTGGAAAGCACGGGAAAACCTGGCCGTGTGCATCTGAGTGAGAATACTTTGAGATTTTTGGGAGACCAATACATTACGGAAAATGGGGAAATAGTCAATGGTAAATAAAATGATGTACCAAAAAATTCTGAATTTTATATAATGCATACATGCTTATCTTTTATCATTCCAGGTGTTAAAACTTACTTTATAAGAGCCCGTAAATCAGACTTTATGAATCAATTTATCACAAATGTCACGTCACCCAAGAGTATCTCGCCATTGATGCAATCGCGGAATCGTTTGGCATCATGCAACAATCAAGCCAAGCCGCGCCATCACTATCTCCACATGGTCACCAACGCAAGTAGTTATAGGATGAAGGCCAATTCCTTGCCTAGTATTTTAGATTCTGAAAACGACGGTGATACTATGGATGAAAAAGAGGATTCGAACAAAAGTCCAACGTCTACCGCTAGTTATGGCAAGAAGAAAGTGCGGAATAAGCCGTGGAAGTATCTACAAAGACAACGAACAACCGAAGAAATGATACCTTTGGAGATAGAAGAGAGAAAAAATATCGTTATGGGACAAACAAAACTCGATATTCAGACATATGAGGAATGCAATGGATTTAGACGAGTTAGTGACGCTTTTTATCTTCTTTTTCTGATTATCGCATACTTTATGACTGTGGTTAGCGCTTATGGTTGGTTCTTACTGTAGATCCCTCTGGGTAATGGCGTTGAAATGGATCCAAATCCTGTACCTTCTAGTCCTTTATTATCTGGTCAAGAGCCGATTAGTCATGCTTCTTCCATTTGCAGTAGGAAAGACTCTGGTATCAAGAGTAACAGCAGGCGAAGTAGTATACAACAACAGGTATATTTTTATAAGCCTTGTATTATCTTTTGATATATTTTTAATTATTAGATAAATTGCTTTATGAGACATTCTTTTTATGGATTTGCAGTTGTATCTATTGAATGGAATGGCCCAGGGTGATTTATTAGGACACAGGGTCAGTGGTTATTATACCTCTAGTTCAACGTTAAACTCCACTCATGAACCTTCATCATCAGTGCCTCCTTATCCGTTTCCCCCGATGGTAACCGATACATTCGGCGCGTGTTTTCATAAATTACGCAAGCAATCCGATCTTCAGTTAATTAGGTAAGTAAATAATTTTTCAATATACTTTAAAAATAGTGAATTTTTTAAAGCTTTTATCTTTTACTTTAAAGATGTGTACAGGACAATGTGAGTTCTCAGCGCTCATACTTCGTCAAACCGCCGCTCTCGAGCGTTACTCTCTTTTTCAAAAACGAGGAAATGGAGAGAGAATATCGAGAAAATGCGCACAAAGCCAACGAGGGTATTGGTGATAATCCTCCTACCTTGGCTACTTCGAGATTCAATACATACTTTGATATTTTGATATCCGCTCTGGTTTACACGGCTATCACAATCTCGCTTTTCCTTCTCTGCAAACCGACGATTTATTACATGGTGTTCTCTGTGCTTACCACTGCTGTTCAAGTTATCGCTGTATTACTCTGCATTCGGCAGCTTTTCTATCCACACATTGCTCATACCACGTTCACGCAGAGTATCTTTAGATTCTTTTCCCGATGGTATCCGTGGCACGCGTGCGGCGCAGTTCTGGTCGGTTTACCAATCATCTCCATCTTACTTAATTTCACATGTAACAGCTTTCGGAGTTTGAGTAACTTCGAATATTACTACAGCTACCTAATCTTTGTCGGGCTAGTCCACTTCTGCAATTTCACGCAACTCAATTGTTGGATGAAGAATCTGTTGGTTACCCTCACCGGCGCATTATTCATCTGTCTTGTGGTAAGTCACATATCCCCATATCACCAGGAGAATCTCAGTAGTCTTAATAGTAGCGATCCTGGTAATAGCTCGCAGTTGGCGCAATTGGCGGCATTGTATCCAAATTTTTTCAAATCGCTCGCGAGTGAACGAAGCGATTTAAATAGTTTAGGAAGTCTCCCGAACGCAACGAGAGATTTTGTCGTCACGACCGCTGCGACAAAAATGTCAATCGCGAAACATACAGAGCGACAAGAAACTACGATTCAAAGACAGGCATACACCGGATATAACGAGAGATTATACAATTCAGAAATATACCTAGATATGGTGCTGTTGTTGCTACTGGTCTGGTTTCTGAATCGTGAATTTGAGATCAGTTATAGATTGTGTTTCCACGGTAATGCGGTTGCAGCGCGCGATAAGACGCGTGTACAATCAATGAAGAATCAGGCCGACTGGTTGTTGCATAATATCATACCAAAATATGTGGCTGATCAGCTGAAGACAACCGCCAAGTACTCGCAGAATCACAAATCTGTGGGCATTATCTTCGCCAGTATTGTCAATTTCAACGAGCTGTACGACGAATCGTATCTTGGCGGTAAGGAGTATCTGCGTGTGCTCAATGAGCTTATAGGCGATTTCGATGAGCTGCTGGAGAAGCCGGAGTACGCGAATGTCGAAAAGATCAAGACAATCGGCAGCACATTCATGGCCGCGAGTGGTCTGAATCCACAGGTGAGGCAGCAAAGCGAGCACGAGTACACGCATCTATTCCAGTTGCTTGACTTTGCTGTAGCAATGCACAAAGTGATATACGATTTCAATCGAGATCTGTTGGGCTTCAAGCTTGTCCTACGAGTCGGCTACAATTACGGCGATGTTACAGCCGGCGTGATTGGCGCTACTAAATTGTATTACGATATCTGGGGTGACGCGGTCAACATTGCGTCGCGAATGGATTCCACCGGGGTCGCCGGTAGGATACAAATGGCCGGCAATTGTCTAGATGTTTTGTCGGAACGATATGAATTCGAGCCGCGCGGACAGGTATACGTCAAAGGCAAAGACAATATGGATGTATTTTTGTTATTGGGAAAGAAAAATAATGCTGGTTGATGACCAACGCTTAAAAGTGCCGATATTTTGTATAGCTATGATATATCAAGAGGATCCGAAACTGCTCGTGGCCTGGAACGATCATAGCATTTAGAATAAGATCTGTCTATTCTTAGTATCTGAATATTTTTTATAGCGTAATATTTTACTGTGCTTATTTTTCGGAGATACATAAGAACTTCATTGTGTGAATTAAATTGCATTAATCTTACTGATTCTTATTTTCAATTATTTTTTTTCAAATTTTATGCATTGGTTACATTATAAAAAGATATTTCTCTATTGATAATATCTTAATTTTGTTGTGCAAATATTAAAGATTTTTTCTTTCTATTTATTTTTTTTATAATATGTACCATAAATGTGAAGTGTAATGTGCATAAATATTTAATAAAATATTTGAAAATAAGAAGTGGAAAAATGATCAATGCAATTCTATTCAATTCATACACTATACGAAAACTTTTTTTTACGACAAATTTTTTTATATATTTTTTTTTAATTTCAAAAGATTAATGATGCACAGAGTCATTTTTAATAAGATTTGTGCTGAAAAAATGATCAGAGAGATGTATAACAAAACAAAAAATGAAAAGGAACAGATATAAAAAGGAAAACTGGAAAGAAAGATGTGTGTATATATATATATGTGTGTGTGTGTGTGTGTGTGGCGCGCGCGCGCGTGTGTGTACACACATGTATACATTGTTCGAACAATAATCGTATATGTGCTCTATTAAAAAAAAAAAAAAACATACTCGCCTTATCCGTTGACTGCTCAAACTCAGCTAACGAAAGATATTTATTAATGAGAGATGTTATTATTGTATTTTTGTAAATATTAAACAATATATTATATATGTATAATGGGAAGAGATATATATATGAATGTATATCCTGGGAGATTATCTGAGATCTGCCTTTGTCTCAAGTACAAAACTGGATGAGAGAAGGGGCGGAGGAATCTTTTTTTAAAAGTGTTTTACGTTATTGAGTATTGGAATGGTAATAATTATATTTGTGTATGGATGTAATTGTTACGAATATGATTCTTGCGTGAATAGATATGTGTATATTTGTGGTGTATTTGATCTATATCTGTTTCCTATAAATCGAGTCTCGAAAATGTGTAATTTTTTTCAATCGAGTGAACGATAATAGTGAAGTGTTTTTACGATATAACTTTGAGAAATTGATAAAAACAAGTGTTACGTTTCTATTCTATTCTCAATATTCTAAGAACAACAGCGAAGTGCGTCCCGCGCGACAAAAATCAACGAAACTCGAGAAAATACCCCGTTATAAGATAAATAAATTTTAAAAAGTAAAAAAATAAATTTACAAACGGTCTTGTCTTCCTGTTTAATATTGTAATGCGGCACGTATATAATGGAAGAAAGATAAATTGTTGTATATAAGTGTCGTTTGAAAATTAATCTACATAAAAGAAATAAGGAGAGATGAATAAAGTGAAATTTTAGGGTTTTAGTGATTACAAATGATGAAGAATAATTTTATGAAAGACCAAAGATAGGAAGTAACGATTTAAGCCAGAACGCGTGCATATATAAAAGTATAGATTTCGTTTAGAATTTGTTTAGATTTGTTGTACAATGCATACGTGCATTGAATAAATTGCATTATACACATTCCAAACAAAGCTCGCGACGGAGCAACTGGCCGCAAGTAACAAGCTTATAACAAAGTGCTTCTTGTCGCTATTATAAGCCGTATCCCAAACGTCTCTGTTATTACATCTGGACACAAACCTGCTACTCGGATTCCAAAGAATATTCTATTGCATTTTTTTGTAAATCTTAATGATAAGCGTTCGATGGTTTTATGCTGTAAGAAATAATATTTATGCATATATTGTTACGTACCCCATATATATGTACAAATTTTGAGAATTTATCTGGACTATACTGACAGAAAGGAAAACTAGGCGCTTTGTATTTGTTATATGCGGTATATACAATACAAGTATAATGCGATAAATTTGGGTCTGGATCACAATCGACGTTGTATATCCTGCACGTAATGTGGTTGTAATTTTAAGTAATGTTTAACTTAATGAGATATTGTTTCACGTGAAAGTAATAATGTCATATATAATAAAGGACATCAAGAGATCCCAATTTCTGTAAATATGTTGTAAAATATTTAAAGCTTTTGTTTAAAATATAGGATTTCTCTTTTCGGAGAAATTGAAGGAAAATTGTAGTGCTGTACAGAAACTGCAATGTATCGCTTCAATTTGTCGTATCGTGGAACATAAATGAAATAATTAGTACGAGAGATTATAAAATTATAAGAGAAAGAGAGAGAGAGTCAATTATAAGTTTTTGCGTTATATGTAGAATATATAATGAGAGAGAAATAATAGCTCATTAGTCAAAACGTATCCGCAAACATCATGATTTATAATGATAATATATAAATATATATGTATATTACATTCGCCGATTTTTAAAAAAAGCATATGTTATACATATATATGTGTGAGAGATATCAAATAAAATATATTATGTGAATTGGATGTGTGTGTGTATATTTATCAACATATACAAGTCTTGCGGACAACGAGAGAGAGACGCCAAGCGTATATTGATGATATACATGTCATTATTGTCAATGTAATTTCTTTATTACAATATAATATATACAAGATACTATAGCTGATTTCGCTATAGTTGATGTACAAAAACACGAGCAAGGTCTTGAAAATAAGCGGATTTCCTCTTCCTTCTGGCATAAATCAATAATGTTACGTCGGAACATTAATATTATAACAAAGCGCAATGATTTGTTTTTACACACACACACACGCGCGCGCGCACACACACACACACACACATATATATATAAACAAAGTAATTATCGCACTTTATATATATATATATATATAATTATTATAAAAAGATGTTCCCTATAGATAGAGTACAAATCGGAACTACTTTGTCAAAATCTTATTTTTTAATATATCAATACGGTGCATTTGCTATTTTTGATTCTTCATGTGAATGTAAAGTGTAAAGATTTTGGCAATTTTATTATAATTAAGTTTAATGTATTTAAATTATATAATTAAAAATATGAAAAAATTTTATTTTAGTTATATATGTGTGTGTGTGTGTGTGTGTGTGTGTGTGAGAAATTCTTTCGTATATATAAGAGAGAATAACTCTCTCTTATAGTAAAATGCTTTTTGGTTCTGATGTAAACAAAATAGACGTTAATAATATTACAATTAAACTTAATTATAATAAAATTACATTCTAAAATTTTTACGAAAGAAGAATTAAGATATAACAAATGTATTGCACTCTAGATTGAGATATTGAAAACCTTTCCGAAAATCTTGCCAAATGAAAAAGGTACTTATTTTTTAGATAAGATAGTAGCAGATTGTATCTTATCTATATGGAACACTTTATATGCACACATACATATATTAACAAACGTTATAAAACCATTTGGATAATAATCTTGATAATTTTGTTATGTAACGATCAGTTAAATGCATAAATGTGATTTAGTCCAATGGATCATATTATCGATAATAAAGGATTATCATTGTAAAAAATAGTGCTGTTACAAATTCATTGATCTATAATTTAGCAAGTCAATAAAGTAATCGAAAATGGTTGTTTGTAAGATAAGAAGATTTTTGTAATACTTCGGAAGAATGGTTCTCGGATAATTATTGTAATTATTTTTGTTTGCCATTGCGTACACTTTGTCGATGTTCATGTACATTATTAAAGTGATGGCATGCATTATTCTAAAAAAAAAAAATAAATAAATATAAAACACTTTGTATATATGACACGTTATGAGAAATAGTGGCTATGTGCGATACACTTTCGATGTGCACATGTGTTTAGTTGTTCCCGTTATACAAATAAGTAATGATTCGTCTCATGGAAGAATGCAACGAAAAGGAAACACTTGTTCTCTCTTTGTCAATAATGTTCCATTGATAATAAAGATAAATGCTTTTATAAGAGATCATCTTACACATTACGAACGATGAACTCTTTTTTGTTATTTGTAAATTAACTCTGACAGAGCTATTTTTACTCTCATACAATCTATAAACCGTACATGTGATTACTAAAAGCGCAGTGGAATGCTTGAGAAAATAGTGCATAATGCAAAAGCAATAGTATATTATGAGTTTAAATTACAAATTAAAACGCGTCGCTATTTCTGATAGAGGTAAAATATATAATGCATGCGAGACAGAAATCAAATATGATGTTAAAAAAATTCCATTTTACGCGCAAAATAATGTTCTAGTCAAATCAGAAGACAAACAAGAGATGAGATAATAAAAGGGTTTTCGACATAAAACATTTTTGATATGTGATATTGTAATGTAATACTGTAATAGAATTGGTAGCAATTCATGTGTGTGTGTGTGGGTGTGAGAACCTCTTCTTACACCACCTTAACAAAACATACTTAAGATTTTAATATACCATTTGAATTCTTGTTGAAACGATTTTTGCAACAGTTTGTAATTAAGTTTCACATTTCAGTTGCTTATTTTTTTGATGCATTAATCTCGTTTGCGAACTGCATTTTTATATTAAGACCAAACGTAAAGATAAGGCTTGAGGAGCAAGCTATAAAAAAGGAGTATAAGGAATAGACTAGAAAAATCGGAGAGAAGTCGCTGAATTTGGAATTAAATCCGAGTCTTTCGTTTACCGGGCTCTTACCACTAGACTATTTATGATTTATAAAAATCATATTAAAATTTGTTTTATAATTCATCTTTTTTAACTGTTTTTTTTTACTTTAATTTTTTTCATAAGTTTTGGAAAAAATTTTATAGTAGGTGATGTTTTTCGATCTGATGACGAATTGTTAAAAATATTCTTCAGCAATAGTCAATCTTAATTTACTCAAGCAATTTTTTTTACGTTTGGTTTTATTTTTGAAGCTTTTTTCTATTTTTACATTAAGATTGTAATCGTAATATACAAATGTTTCTTCGCATATTCTCGCGTGCAAATCTTCTTGATCAAAACTGCCGTTTCGATTCATATATAAATGTAGTACCATATAAATTTGATTCTTGTGAATTGTACCGCAGTTTTAATTATTTCGCGAGAAAACTCGGTTGTAAGGAAGACGTTGATCGACTTTTTGTTGCACGTACAGGTATACATTTCCAGCATCGATCCATACTTTTCAGAAAATCAACGAATCATATAATATGAACAGTTGAAACAAATATATATGTATAAATATGTGGATGAGTGATTATAGTTCATTCTCTTCTATTCCGCTATATAAAATTACTACAAGATTTTATTGTACAATATGTATATGTATACTTATATATATATAAATATGACACCGATGTAATAAACTATACTTCGAAATCCTTATAACATAGTTTAATGCAATAGATTTGCTCATCTTAGCTGTACTTTCTGCAAATTTGTATTTTAAGAAAAATAAAAAAGAAAAAACTCTCATAAAGCTAAAAAGAACAAATCTAATGTGCTATAGATATTATGGACTTCGGAGATATAGTTTAAAAAGTAGCAAAGAAAAGAAAAAGAGAATGAATTATATACTACAATATTTAGTTTTCCACAAGTCAGTCACAGCTTGGAACGTGTCATTTCTCTTTTTCTTTCGATTTTAAAAAGCAACTTAACTTTACGATTTTTAAATTGCTCGCTTCGCATACATTGTTAACTTTTTGCTCACTACGTTCCTTATCACAATAATTTGCTGTCTTATTGTACAATCGCCCCACAGTCCATTCCAACTCCTGTACATATGCCACGAAAGGCATTGTGTGATGTATATAAATATCTCGGAAATTGTTTTTTAACAATGATGTGATTGAAATGTACGTTAAATTAATGATAACGCATATCGATAAATTTATATCCATAGAAGATTGAATGTTGAATGAAAACGTTCGCAATTTCGAATATGATGAACACGAATGAGATCGGCCGTATTCTTGCTAGCACACGTTTGTTTGAAATTAATTAGAATAAATAAAAGTAATCACAAAACATAAAAAATTATCTACACTTATATCGCCGAATATTTAATAGTTTGAAATTGATGATCGATTTCAGAATGAGCAGAAAGAGAAATCTATCCAACAATCACTCATAAATATTTATCTGAGTATGATGCATCAAATGTGTTTATAATTCATATTTGATATCCGAGACTTTATTTCAGATAGTGATTGGGAGCATGAAGTGTCCTGAAATTCTTGAAATATGATGTCGATTTTTTTTTAAATGATTGCAATAATATTTACTAAAATTTATGCCATTCATATATAATTCATGTATAATTTTTTTATTTTCATCATAACCGACATTTTTCAAAACATTGTGAAACAAATACAAGTAAAAAACAATTTCTGAAATTTGCAATTTTTAAATATGCACAAATGCATATATTAATCCGAGGCTATATTTAATCGCTTTAAATATAATTCGCCACATCTGTAGATTGTCAATAACTCGTATTCTTTGCCAGAAAAAAATACATTATTTCAGCAGATTTTAAAGCTTAAATATCTTTTTCTTTTGCGCTGTATAGTCATCTCTGAAAGAATCTTTTTACAATAATTTATAATTATTTATTGAGTTAAACCAGCTATGTAAAATATGATTCGCTAAAATTGTTTGCTACGTAGGCCCAGCGAACAATGCTGTTATTCCTATATCAGTGGCATTCTTCGATATATCGTCCACGCGCACTTGTTGAGATTTACCGAATACTTCTATTCGCGGTAAATTGTCTATTTTAACTTCCTTGCGAAACAATTGACCTACGCTTCTGCCAATAAGCTGTAAAAGACGTGTCAAAACCCGGCTATTATTATTTTAAATGTATGATGCAATAAAAGAATCGTGAATCATGCATTTGATTTTACAAATTTTTGTTTTAACTAGATTTTAAACTTAGACTTCAAGTTTAATAAAACATTAGCTATCTTTATCTTGGATATTGCAATTGTATACCTGATTTGTAATTTTTTTGAAGAGATCCTTCTTTCCCTTTTCAACCTTGTTGCCTTTTGTACTGATCACTGCCATTTTTTCATCGAATCGTTGCAAGTCGGCAGGATTGACTCCTGGAATCTGCTGCATTACTTCGATGATATTTGGAAACTTAGGTCTGAGGCATTCGTAGACTTGTGCGCCAAGAGTAATGAGGGAACCTTGATTAGCTTCGTGCTGACCATGCAATTGTAAACCTTGAAGAACGGCGACCATGATGTGCGCTGCCATGCTAGGAGTGAGACTACCATCGGCTGCCAATGTTCGTACTACGGGTCCAGTCAACATCGTCGCTTTGAGACTCGCGTTTGAATCATTCCACGCAAGCGCCCTAGAAATAACAAGACAACGTATTATGAATAGAAAATGCTCTAGAGAAATATAAAAGTTAAAAAAATAAATATTTATCTCATAAATTTATATAATGAAATTCGGACAGTATATACTGCCTTACATCGAATATCGTATAATTCTATATTGTATTACCCTAATACACATAGGACGACGCTATGACAGGTGGACGGATGACGCAGAATGAAAGCTCCCAACTCGCTAACGACTTCGGCGACAATGCTGTTCCCCCGCGAAAGAGGTGGATCCACTGCCATTCCACTGTCCTGATCCATGCTGTCTGGAGGCGCAGCATCGCTAGCAGCTCCACCGATTAGAGCCACCTTTAATACATCCACGAAATCTCTAGTTAGATTTCTATTGAGCATGTCATCGATGACTTCTTGTGTGTCGGTGTTCTCGTCTAAACCACCGGATTCGTAAAGATGCGCAATGTACTGCCACTTTGCGCTTAATCTTTGACACACTGAAACAAAACCGCATAATTGATTTAAATTTGTTTGATATGATGAAAAGCATAAAAAATTTAATAAAAATGAATTTATAACTATACTCACTATGTGTAGATACATGAGCCAATACAGGTACCAGTACGCTTTCATAAAAAGCTGGTGGACATGAATATATGAATGGCTTCATAAACACACGTATAATCGGCCGCAGTCTGTAGTCTGGAATCAGCTGAAGGAGTAGATATTTTTTTTATTTTTGTTTAAGAGAGAATGTATATAATATAAGATTGATAAAAGTTAAAGAATTATCGATAAAATCGACGTAATATTTTATTAGATTACCTCCATGTTCGAGAAAACTGAATTGAGCAACGCTGGAGCAAATCCGGGCAATTGATAGAAATCTCGGCCGATCATATGACAGCCGCTGCCTAGCATATGATAGCACTGATCATGAATTGTACTGAGAAATGATTGCATTCGGACCAGGGAAGTGCTTGAAGTCTGATCTGTCTCACTAGTATTATCGTTGGTCACATTTACACCCAACAAATTCGCTTTTTCTGACTCCAAAAGTCCATAAGCATTTTTGTAACCCTAGGATAAAAAAAAATTGTATGTCGAGTTCGTTCAATATGAAGGAACTATTGATCAGTAAAATAAAACATATTTAAAACAAAAAAATTTTTAATATTTTAATATGTTATTGAGAGAGATAATATTACCTCCGAAAGAAGTGAAAGAGCGGCTGGAGTGAAGAGAGCATTCATCGTTCGCAGCAATGCGAATAGCGTCGGCAAGATAGGAATTACGTGGGGTGCTGCGGGATTTCGGTATACCGGATTACCACTCTCGCTGAGCGCAGCAACAAAACCACCTCTCGCCGCGCGATCAGGATCTTCTGGAATGGAGCATCGCTTGACAACACTCAAAACGGTACAAATGCACATCATGAGATCACTGCGATTGTATCTAGCCGAATCCTCTAGCATATTTTCCACTGGTGGTCTATCCAGTCCCACGAATTGCATAAATTCTGCCGGTCCCTTAAACCATTCCGTACCCAACGTGACGAATTTGTTGGACGCGTTACCGATCACCTCCGCGACGAATCGATTCTGCCTTTCGTAGTCGCAAAAATGATTGGAAATGAGGAGTAACGCCTCGTACAACATGACACTTTCCATTCGGGATAACGGACTCGGTTCTCGCGTCAAATTGCGTACCATTGTGCGTATCTGCTCGAATACTGGCAAAAGTAGTAACGGATACTTGAGACTGATCTTTACCATGAGACTAGCTGCATGCCGTCGCACGTTTTTGGTTGCACGCGAGTGATTGCGTTCGTTCTCGCCTGGCGCTTCGAACACTAACGCGGCGAAGATTTTCTCAAGAACGCGTGGCAAGATAGCGACGCCCGGCATGGCCATCGAACCAGTTGACATCGACAGGAACACGAAAAGTGCACTTATGCAGGATAATAGAGCGGATAGTAACCAAGAATCTTGTGGCGAGTAACCTAGACAAAGTTCTAACAGCTGCAAACCGGTCTGCACACTCGGTCGCTCATTGATCAATAAAATTCTGGATACAACAGAATCCAATGCTTGTGCAAGAGCCTCCCACTCGAGGTACTCTCGATCATTTTGATCACTCTTGTATTGCAGATCTGTCATACCCTTGGTAATTTTTGCAGTTAGCCACTGTTGCACATATGTGAACGTTACTAAGGGCGCTACCATGGTCGCATGTCTAAATCCCTCTAACAGGTCCATCCTGAATCGATGCAAAAAGACATTGAATTCCTCCTCCGAGTCGTAATCAACGAGACAGTATGTGGTCATGCCGTTGCTTTGTCTACCATATGGATATGCGACACGAATTAGCTTGGGCGCCGTGTGTTCTACATATTTAGGCACATATGTCAGCAATAACGAATCATTCTTGATGTGTTCATGCTTAAACAACATCACCCAGATTGCATTCGCTAAATGCGTAAGCGTAAGACTTGAATACATTGTAAATGTGAGCGTAGTGTCCAAAAAAAGGTTGAAGTGTGTTGGCCGTATGCTGGAGGCATCATCTTTTCCCCATAAAGTGCAAAGTTGTGTTGCCATGCCCGTCATTACCTGAAATAATAATCATATAAAGAATAGTTATCTTTTGTAAAATTTGTGAACACAAAAAAAATTTAAATTGATTCAGTATTAATTGGTACGATTATCGTGAAAGTTACTTGTATGAGCTTCTTCAGGAATAGATAATGATTCTCATGGAAATTCGTAGGTCCGGCGAGAGATGGTAATGTAGTAGCTGCCGTATAAATAAATCTCAAAGCTTCTTCCGAAAACAGGATCATCAATTGCTTTCGATCTTCGGCTTTGCCCTTGCGATTTACAATCTGGAGCAGGCATTCGGCGGCAGAACATTGAAATATGGGATCGCCTAGCAGGAGGCACAATATTTGCAATAATCTTCCGTCCTCAGCCATTATGTGGTTTATAGAAACCCACTCGACAAATCCGGTTAGTGTAGATAGTACTATCTGTTGCGATAACATAATATAAATTTTAGTTGGTTTTAGTTTAGTTTAGTTAGTTGAAATATTAATCGTCGATACGCGTCTTATAAAAACTTACTTGAACGACTTTACTTTGTGCTGCAGCTTCGGATGTCTGTCCTAAGGCACTTTTCTTTTGAAATTCCGAAAAGTGTTGTTCCATTAATCTTAAGAAGAAACTAAAGATTTCTGCCATATTTGTAGTCAATGCTTGGTATATGTCTTTTCTCCTCTGATTGGATTCAAGTGTCTGTAGAAGTGCCACATCTTCCACCAGTCTAAGAAATACCAACAAGACCAGCTCAGTTTGACTCACACCTTGTGTACAGGCCTGACTGAGTTCGGCTAACAAAGTGGGCCACTGTTGAGGCCATTCTCGCTTTATCATTTCAACTACTACCCGCGATAGTGCATCCTTTATGTGTGCCTCTTCCTGTAGCAATGGTTCAGTGCCTTCTTGAAGTAATTTCATTGCATTTTCCTTGATGAAGATCTTCTCTGACTGCGAGATCTGAGTCCATCTATACTTCACGCAATGTTCCATTAGCTGTAGACCAAAATGACGTACCACCGAGCTTCTGTCTGGAGATCTCTGTGCCAGATATAAGCCACATTGTGCGCACAATGGTGAGGATTCCTTGAATCTTTCGCAAGCATTGTATACTTCCAATCGTTGCTGCTGAGATATATCGGGTGACATTATTACCTCGACCACTCGGGCCAGTTCCGCCGATATTTGGGCGACATCGCCCGCTCCAAACTCCATTCCTATTTAATGCACTAGAATATAAGATAAGAATATTCATTTAACATTTATAAGATATAATAAATAATGCTTGTAGTGGATAATTAAAAGTTTATTTTATTAGAGAATTTTATAAAACAAAGAGAGAAAAAGAAAATTATAAAAAAAGATAAAAGAATAAAATAGATTAATTATTATTTTATTTCCATCTGTTAACGAATAACAAATGTGTATTACTTAACATGTAAAAGAAAACATCTCTCACTTAAAAATTATTCTTAAAAATAATTAGTAATTAAGAACATATAGTATCTAAAGGATAATTTCTTTAAGCTTATTCGTTCATTAAAAAAGGTAAATACAAATTATTTTTCTATAACAAATTTTGACATATATACTGTAACATCTTGTGCAATTTTTATAAAGCTAATGCAAGATAATTTGAAGATTGTATTTTAATTTCTACCGGTATATATAAATATCCGAACGCAAAACAAATTTCGTATATTTGCGAAAGGATAAACAAGCGGCGAGGAAATTTGCAAATGGCCTGCTCCAATTTTTTTTTAGAGAAGTTATTTATACGAACAAAACTTTCGGTTTTTTCTTCCATGAACACGCGGCGGTGAAGCAGCTTGTTGCGGTGCGCGCACCGAGTATACCTCGAGTGAAACCGCACGCTACTCACCTCGCGATATTCTTATATTTGAGACAGAGGTTGAGACGGGGCCGCTTGGACGACGAGAGGCTCTCCGATATCGTACCGCGCGTCAATTCATAATCCTAATCGGCTAAGAGAAGATCTTGCGAGTCTATGTCAGTCGCGATGCACGCGGTACAACGATCGTGTGCAACGCTCTCCGCTAACAATCATCAGCAGATTCAGAGATGCAGATGCGGCACGCTGGCTAGCCGATCTTATACGCGATCACGTGCTGCCCTCTCGACATTTTGCTACGCTCATTCCCTGTATCATCGAAAGAAAAGAGTAACTAAGAAAAAGTATAATCAAAGATTCATTGGACCTACGTTCAATACGACAGTTTTGATAGCCAATGGAAAATGTGGATTCTAACTAACGCCATTTTCGTCCCTAGAAAACAAGTTTTCCTATTGGATATCGAATTGTCAGGATATACAAGGTGAATCTTTCATTAGCTTTTCCGTAGTTTAGAGTCATTAGGTATCTGCAGTCACGCGTCTAGATATTCGTACATTATATTATATTAGCAGGCTTAAAAGTCTGCCGAATGCGATTTTCATGCTACGCGCAGAGGCTCATATTGAAAAAAAAAGCTAAATATCCAAGATTTTTTAATTTTTTTAATATTTAATATTTAATCTAATATTTTTTAATATTTTTCTCAGAAAAAGAAACTAAAAAGAAAAAGAACCTAAAAATCAACAAAATCTTTCATATTGCCAGAGTAGACTGGGCTCCTGAAATCTTGAAGTTGGGATTAGGTCGATTCCTCGATAATCGAACCGGCGTGGAATCGATTTTAAATCGAAAAGAAGAGGGGGGGGGGACCTCTCATAATGAGGAGAGACGATCGAGTTTTCGCTGGCCGTGCCGTGACATGAGCTGCGCTTTGTACGCTCGATTTGTCAAGAGGGAGACAAGCGTAACGTAGCGGAGCCGCGCCGCGCCGGATGCCGCTGCGTTAATTCGTGTTCGTCGGCCGTGAAACGACGACCCGAAAGAAACTGGAGGATCCGCGGACTTGAGGGGGAACGAGGGTAGTACGGGCGACCGGCCGTCGATCCCGTGATCTGCGATGTGGCGAGCATTGCGGGCCGCTGGCTGTCCGGCGGCGGTGCTCGCGCGTCTCGTGACGGCCGTGACGGCGAATTATCGGAGACACGAGGGGTGAGGTAGTCGATGTACGAGTAGCTCGAGAGTTTTCATCCCGAGCCGCCCACGAACCAGAAAACCGGCGACGACGACGACGACGATCGTCGGTGTCGACGCATAGGTAAATACCACTCGTTAGAGATCGGCACACAATGGCATCGCAGAGTCAGAGCACTACCGTGAGCGTCACCTCGCCCGGTGTCACGACGGCGACGACGGCCAATGGACCGCCGACGACGTCGGCGCCGTCGCTTGGTGTTACCGTCCCGACCACCGCGGCCGCCATCTCGGCCGCGAAGACCCAGACTATCGCTGTTTGTGCTCAGCCCTCACAATCTCAGCAACAGCAGCCCAACAATATTGAGCCGCTGGATAAGAGTTCCTCTAATACTCTCAAGGTATATTCCTATCATACGTTCCTGCGTTCCTTGGATAACTGAATAAGCTATGTTATATAGTATCATTGTTGGTGTTATTGTGATAATTAAACGAATATCAGAATAATTACAGAAATATTGGAATATGTATAGCTGAGGATTGTTTTACGTGATTGTTACGTGTTGCAGCGCAATCCAAAGAAGGAGTTAAGCAAAACTGATTTGTTAATATTATTGGGACATCTAGAAGGAGAACTCCAAGCGAGGGACATTGTGATAGCAGCATTAAAAGTAATTAGAATGATATTAACAAATTGTTAAATGTTTTTTTTTTAAATCTTAATTATCGTCTTAATTAAATAATCGTCTTAATTATATTATATTCTAATTTTCATATTGTATGATGTTCTATCTTATTACACTTGAAAATTATGATTTTTGCTTTCAGTCAGAAAAAATGAAACATCTTTTAAGTTCTCGGTATCTTAGCAGTACTGCAGATCCACATGCAGCACTAGCTAGAGATGTTGCAATAGTAGGTGGTGTTATTGGAATTGAAGGAAATCAAATTGATCAACAAGTAGCTAGTCTAGAAGCATTGGTGATGCAACAGAGAAAGGCGCAATGTAGAATGACAAAAGTCCTTAGAGATGCTGAAATTAGGCATAGAGCAGTATGTATTTTATTAGTGTTATGTGAAATTATATGATTTATAAATGTAACCATATAATACTGTTAGAAAGTAATATATTATCTTTTGATGATTGTTATTATTTTATCACAACAAATTTTTTTTCAGGTGATTAAAGAATTAGAAGAAGAAAAACGAAAACATGAACATGATACTGCTCAAGGTGATGATATCACTTATGGTCTTGAGAAGGAGCGAACAAGATTGAAGAAGGAGTTAGAATTAGAAAAACAAGAAAAGAAGAGATTGGAGATGGAATTAAAAAAGGTTAACGATCATCTCGAGGAAGAGAAAAATCGACAAAAACAAATAGTATTGCTCCTCTTAGCAGAACGGAAAAAAATTATCATGAAGTATATTGAGGAGAGGAAACGATCTGAAGATTTAGCTCAAATTCTCAGTGAAGAAAAAGTAAGGATAGATTCAATGGCCGAAGGCCTCGAGGAAGAGAGTAAGAAATCATTACAGATGGAAGCGGAATTGGAAAAACAATTAGCACAATTCGATATGGAGAGGCAACAATATCGACAGGCTCTTACAAAAGAGGAAAAGAGGGCAAAAGACCTTGAGATGGAATTGGAAAAGTTACGAGCCGAGATGGATACGTGGAAAGAGTCGCAGGCTCGTGGTCCTGCCAGAGGAGTTGGTGTAACTCCACCACCACCACCTGCAAAACCAGCGAATTTAGTACCTATGCCGACACTCAGGCCGGCTAGTGCACCGCAAGCAAGTATGTTCTGCATGTAATAAAAATAGAAATTATACATATCAAGAAAAATCTTGTTAAAAATAGAGAATAATTGCGAAGAATTTTATTTTTTTAATAATTTTCTTTATTTACATTTAATTGATGTTATAAACAGAATAGAAAGAGAATCTAATGATCTTTGATATCTCCTATAGTGAAAGGAACAGTCTTAGGTACAGGGACACCCATGGTTAGTAGTAAAGTTGTTCAACCCACTGCCACAGTGTCCAGTGTTCCTGTCAGTGGACCAAGTAAGATTTTTCAAAAAAACATCTCTCATACACACACACACACACACACAAAATACAAAATAATGTATACAAAGTTTAATATTTTACATTTTAATACATGACAAATATATATATAATATACATATCTTACATACATACATAATACATTATATATATATATATATATATATATATATATATATATATATATATATTTATATATATATATATATATATATATATATATATATATATATATATATAATCTATATGCTGAAATGAATTCTTTAGAAAAGATATAAATTCATAATGATGTGCATGTATAAATTTAGTTTTAAACTGAATTATAGAACAATTGCATTACGAAACATATCTTCAAGAATTGAATTATAAAATAATATAATTAATCATTATTTTTTTTAGCCACTGGAATTGCTAGATCAGTAGCACCTGGACAGGCACTTCGTGGGGTCGCCTATACGCCTAATTTAACATCTGTAGGTGGAGAGTCTACAGCTCCTCCAGATACACAGGTAACCTATCCACATTTCCCTACACACTCGACGTTAATCTAAAGATTATACAGAGCCTATTTATACATGCAAAGTGTCACAACAGATATTTTTATATCGAACGTTAAGAAGTGCGGCTCTCTATGCTAATATTTTTCTTGAAAATGAAAGCAAAAGAGAAGATGATAATTTATAAATAATTTATGTTTATAATTATCTATAGAAAAATTTAGTTGATTTAGTCGAAATAGAAATCAGCTATTTAGTCAGTATTGTGTTTTAAACAATAGATTTTAATTTAATTCGACATAATTTTTAGATATATATCTTAAAATTACGTCATAAATACTATTTAAAAATAAGTTGTAAAAGAATAACAAGTTACGTTAAAATAGATCATAAATTAATAAAAAAGATAAGATGTTTATATCTTCTCTTAAATGATATAAAACTTTATATATGCATATTAGAAAAACTGTAATTATCAATGAAGTAGGCTCTTTATAATTTAAAATATATGAAATTTAAATTTTACAAGAATAATTTGCAGTGCACCATTGATATAGACTATTAAGCTTATTGTTTGGTTAATAATTGATGAAATGTATATATATCTTTGACATTCACAAAACGCAAAGCAATCATATATAAAAAAAAAAGTATCTAATGAAAGAGAATAATATACATATAAAAATATATATTACATCACATACTAATAGAATTTTATCTTATAATAGAAATGAAAAATGCATTTGTTATCATTAATGTTTTATCACGCGAGCACTTTATAAGTTTCCCTTTAGTCTTATACATTTTACAAAGTTACATACTTTTAATATCATAAATACATCGCATTTTAATCATATATTTATTGCAATGAATTTATATGGTTACATATTGTATATATGACTCTTCACTTTTTAATTAAAAAAAAATGCAAATGTAATATATATACATTATTAATCTTACCTTAATAGATGTGTTTTAGCCAAATATATAGTATATTTTTGTAGTTCTAGCATTTGACTAATAATGAAGATATTTTTTACGCTATTAAGTTGTATGATATACAATACTCTTATATCACACAGAAGCATTCTGATAATAAATATTAGATAAATAAAATACATTTAGAAAATAATTTTGAATTAAAAAAAAATTTTGCATTTGTTTTTTAAATAACACCATTATTGGCTATTACATATAATTCTATGTTTATAATGTACTATGTTTATAAGATTTCTATTGCATTGGTTCATTTTCTCTATTTTTGTCATTCATATCAAATGGTGCACTAAAATTTAAAAACCATTGCTTCTTAAATTTCTACACAAATGAAATTATTTTACAAAAATTTGAAAGCAGATTATTTTGAGAAAGCCTGCTTATATATATTTGTTCACAATTTGTTTATGAGACACACAATCACCATACTATATTATACACTTCCACTATACCAATCTTATAATCTTATAAGTTAGCACATTATCAGTATCTAGAGTTATATTTTATTACGATACTTTTAATTTTGTATATATATAAGATTATTATTATTATCACATTTTACATGTGTACATTGATTTTACATGTACATTGATCGATTCCTACAATTAAACAAAGTTGTATGCAACTCAGTTTTCCGAGCTTTATTTCTGAGCCAAAAAATTGTCCACGCTTGATTTCCTAATTGCTATTCCGCAATCGCTACTACTAAATTATATATAGCTTTGTTACACGATATTTGATGCGTATTATACTATTAGAAATTTGATTTGCAATATATTTTAATAAATAGGTAAATATATTCAATCAAAATGGAACTTACATCGTAATATTTCGATGCATACAATCTGCGGGGACTGAGGATTTACTTCTCACATTAGTATTTCTTCCTACATTTCGTCTGCCGACGATCTAGTCGCACATACATATGTATTACATTTTACTAATCTACTTCTAAGTTAACTCAGATTGCGTCTCAAGTACATCTTATCTGCTGCTGATGAATATGCAAAGAACAAGTTTTCATATATCTTCGCAATTATTTATACATTTATTAACAGCACCCAAATGAAGTAGACGCACTATTTTGATTTCAGCCCCATCGAGTTGTGAGTCATTTGCTGCTTCATAATAACGGCGTGTTTTTCTCCTCCATGGTCCATTCTGATGATCATTCTTTTTGTAGATTCTTTTGTATATTTGTATATTCCTTACTTTCCCCCTTGAGTCTCTCTCATTCTCTCTTTTTGCTTTGGATTAGTTCTTTGGTATTCTGGTTCTTTTTTCCCTCTTTCCCCTTCCTATGGTTTTCTGTTTATGGTATGTTCGCTCTTGTCCTGGCAAGCGAAGTTTGGTCGAACGTTTCCATAGCTCTGAAATTGGTCATGGTTGTGTATTGTAATTCCTCAGGCTGTAGACAAGCGACAACCGGTTGTACCTGCTCCTGTTAGTACCACCGCTGCGGCTAAGCTTATCACGTCATCGCAAGCCGCTGCTGCAGCGGGGAAGCTCGGCTTTCATGTCGGCCAGTCTGCTGCGAGTCCCGCCGTCAGCCCCGCTGTTCAAGCACCCACCGCCGGTGGTGGTTTACTGCCGGCGAAAAAGCCGCCAATCTCGCGCGGCGTGCCGCCCCCGGTACCACCGAATAAGCCCGTGGTACCGCCGAAAAAGGAGGCGGCCGTTTATCTCAGAAGACCGGAATTGCAATCGCAAAGCGGGCCGCAGCAGGACACCATCAAGTATACTAAACAGACTGTCCCATCGCACGGAAGTATCACGGCGACGAGCGGAGTCGCTCCTCCCGTACAGGCGCATCAGCAACCCCTTCCGGCGAGCACCATCCAAGCTGCCGCCGACGAAGAGGTCAGTAATAAGATGGCGGATTCAAGATAGATATTAGATTAGTACGAAATGATTGTTTGTAGGATAAAGATGCATCTATTAAACACGCACTCTCTCTCCAACAGATGCATAATAAATAATATAAAGATATACACAATCCAAACACACACTTTATATGTGTTCAATATACAGAACATTGTGTGAATGTTATTTCAGCCAAAGCCGCGTTGAAAGAAAGAATATAAAAGCGTGTGAACATATATATGATCGAGATATATAATAGAAAACAATAAAACAATGCTTGGAATGTTGGATTTGCTACGATGCGGAAGATTTCGTATTTGCAAAAGATTATTTCTAAAATTATCAAGAAGAAAAATAGAGAGAGAAAGAGAAAGGAGAGGTGCTTTGTACATTCGATAAACTTTCTATGACCGTGTCTATTTAGGATGACGGTACGTGTTGTATAAATTACGATTAGATCTCATTACGGTCAGCGGCATCCGTTGAAATGATTCTATTTGCAACCGAAGGCATTTGTAATTAAGTAGAGATATTTCTCAGATATGTAAGGTAGCTGTTGTAGGTTCCTAGCTCATTCTATACGATTTATTTGAACGATGAAATTAATTGAATGATCGCCATGGCTCGAACATTAATTATCATTAATACATATGAGCCGTTTTAGGCGAGTATGAGCATTTACATGACGGAGATTGCTAATCTTACATTTGCAAAAGCTTTTGGAGTTACTACTGGCAGTTCAATGTTATTTAACATCAATTCTAATTAATTGAATTTTTCTTTTCTATTTTACGATCGGTAACGCAAAACGAGATGAATCCACTTTTCGCAAATCCTATTGGCTTTATATAAAATCTTTATTTTTATTATATATACATATATATTTTTATATATTTTTATATATTTATATAATTTTATATTCCGCGCGCATTCTTTATATATAGATATTTTTTTCTTTACCTTTCATGCCAATAATATGTACTAGATGATACGCATAAAATAATGTCAAGTTGTATCTATACATCTTTTTAAGACTTTTTGATGTTTATAACGTTTTGCGAATTTTCCAACAAATTTATCTATCTGGATCTAACTCGTTTCGCGCATGATCGTACTGTATTTATATATATCATGGAAGTAGAGAACTATCTTTAAATAATCTTTAAAAGGAAATAAATTATTAAACAGAGATTTAATTAAGCCAGACTATCAGGTGCAAGATATTAGCTAGATGAGAAAATAGAAACTATCATACGTGCTATAATCACTGCCTTGTCTTACATAATTGCGTATATCGACTGCAAGCTTAAACGCTCTATCTGAAAGAAAATATTTTGCACGTTGCCGAAGTATAGACATCACAGTTTTTTCAAGACACTATTGATTTTGTCATAAAGGAATGTCCTAAGAAAATGTCTAATGAAATGGAAGTAAACGAAGATCAAATGTTTTCTACTCAATCCTTTTTAAAAATCCTTGATATAAAAAAGATGATTATATATTTGCATATTATAGCGTCTTTTTTTTAACGATTCATTCGTGTATCTCAGGTAAAATACATGTGTTGCGCTAAAACATGAAAAAAAAAACCAGATTGTTATAGAAATATTAATTTCTTCTTTTTACCGTTCTTAATATAACAAAAAAAATCTTAAAATCTATTATTTATCTAATTACGAACATTAGCAATTTGTAGTTGTACGAGGTGAACAAGATCCCAATAATCAGATTTTATTGTTTATTGTTAAGAATCGAATTTTGCAATGTCCTATATATAGCTTTATATCCTATATATAGCTTTTGCCTTTCTCAACTATTATTAACATAAAATTGATGTTCACATTTGTGAAGAATACGTACAGAAAAGATTGTATACAAACATACACATACAGTCTTATGATTTTAAGGTTCTTAGATGATGTCCTTAATTATACGATGTGTGATCTCTTAAACTTACGAATAATACTTCTGGCGTTGTAAAGTCTTCCAATGTTTTAGTTACGTATATTTATAGAATTCAGGTTTTCGGTTTTAATCATGTTTGACGATGTGTATGATCCGATGATAATTAATTAAATGTACCCTCACTATACGCAAGGACACAAGCATCCTTTTCAATTGTCATTGCAAACACAAGCAGACAAGTAGCAGGAACTGGGACCAGGACCAAGGAAGTTACACACAGCCTGTAACGCACTAAGAACAAAAAAACATGCTCGCAATAATAGTAACAACAAGAACAAGAACAGCAACTGCAACAATAAATATTAATAGTAAATGTTAAAATAACGATAACAATAAATAAGATTAACAATATATCGCCAATGATTGTTTGCGATACTAGTAATAATTAATATAATATTGGTAGTAAGAGATCCTAACAATCGTGTAACACTAGTAGCATTAGCAGCGCAATAGTAATAATGTTAGTTAATAATGAAGTGTAGCGTTAACGCGATTATGATAATAATAATAGATGTGCTTTTAAGAATATAAGAAAGAGAGAAACTATCAACAAAAAAAAAAGAAAAATTATCAATAATAAGAAGATGGAGATTTCATGACGCGTGCGTATTTATTATCTCTAAGTCAAGATAATTTAGCAGAGAAATTTGTACTCAATGGATGTGCATTCAAGAGTTTTACTCTCTGATAACGTTGTCCAATTTCAATAGCGGATACTATTTCAAATAAGAATGACTTTAATAATATTAGTGTCCATTCAAAAATTAACTATTACTCTCCAAGGGTAACTCCTGATACAAATATATATGTATATATATATATATATATATATATATATATATATATATATATATAAGATATAAAAAGAAATGTTTTTAATAAAACTTTTAATGGATATCTACTCGAAGGCCGCTATATTCTTATGTATCATCCATTGCATAAAATTTTCATTTTTCGTGCCGGTGTAACTAATGTGGATAATTCTCGAGTGGTAATTAAAAGATAATATTAAAATCTGATATCAACGATTCTCAACTCAGAAGATTTATCTTGGTTACTCAATAAAATTTTGCATTTCTCAGATCATCTATCTTATGCTCTTGAGCGATAGGAAATACTACGATATAAAATATCTTATTTGTTTAAATATTTATATATATGTATGTATATAGTCTTTATCAACACTAAAAAAGCCAAAATAGCAATAGGAACTACGATATAAAATATGTTTTTTAAATATCTTGTTTAAATAAAATATTTTATATCGTAGTTCCTATTGCTATTTTGGCTTTTTTAGTGTTGATAAAGACTATATACATACATATATATAGATGCAACTCTATGAAAGCGAGGAATACTTTGGATACTTGATCAATAATTAATGTATATATAAATAATCAGTATGATATACGTAAAAAACGTATAAGTTATATCTGTCAAAAATAGAGATGTTAATGAAGGAGAATGAGTCATACAAATCATATTCATGTCTTGTTAATTTTATTAGAATACATGATGTATGTGTGTAATGCATAGTCGCGTGTAGAAACAGGCGGGTTAAAGTTTTAAACAACAAAGAAAAGCAGTTATAACGCAAAAACGCGTATATATGGAGCATTTACAAGAGCATCAAATAATGCTCACACACACATATATGTGTGTGTGTGTGTGTGTGTGTGTGTGCGCGCGCGTGATGTGTAGGTGTGTATGTGTGTGTAGTGTGTGTGTGTGCGTATATATATGCATATATATATATATATATATATATATATATATATACATATTGAGGCTGTCAGAATATTATATATATATTCTGTAAAAAAAATGATTCATATCTAACATTAAATCGTTAGTCTGCGATCTTACACATTAATGGCAAATTTAATGATGAGCGACATTTACTTCATGTATATTATGCGCAAAAAGTCTACTTAATTAAGTTTTAGTGTTATTAAAAATAATAATAGTTGTTTTTCTGTTTCCACGATTGAAAGCCCACGTAGAAATTATATATAGAAGTGAGTGAATATTATTTAAAAAAACAACATGCTTTATATATTTAGAAAACATAATTTGTGTTATAAAAACTTAGATTTTTTTGAAATTTAATATTTGAATTTTTTTATATCATAAATACAGAATTGTGTTTGCAATTCTCAAAATAGTCTTACAGTAAAAAATAATATATTTTTATTGAAAAATTTTTTAATGATTGAACAAAATAAATGCATACATACATACATACGTATATTTATACATACACACGTACACACACACACACACACACACACACACACACATATATATATATATGTCTCACATATTTATCTTACCATATTAATTTTTTCTCTACTGATAAAACTTGATGATTATTTCGTATATATGATATTAAAACATATAAATTAATGAAATAATAAAGAAAAAAAAATTATATTTTTATTTAAACTATTTTCGCAATTGCTGGCACAATTCATTCTCGAAATTTGAATTTCTGATATTGTGTGATGATCATACTATTTCTTGCAAATATATACATATATGATCGCGAATTGATCCAAGGATCTAATAATTTATAATTCTCATGGTATTTATTGTGCAAAATGAGAATTTATTATCATCGGCAGAAAAGCTGCCCTTATATACAGGAAAGACTCTTTACTCTGAGTGATAGCGAGATATTAGAAGAGAGAGAGATAAACTTTTATACACATGCGAGATATTCTCGCGCGCGAGCGCCATTATATGCATATATTACATGTATATTTAATCAAAGTGAAACCCTTTTTCTCCGCATCTCACGGGATTGCGTATATGTTTATTAGTGACTATCGTGCTAATAAATAGTAATAAGGTAAAAGACATCGATGAAATACCATCAGTTTTAAGCAATGATTACGAACGGAGGAAAATCGAAAATAATTCATTTTTGCAATACAAAACAAAAGTCGAACTCGTTAAAAGTTAGAAAAGTTAGACCTCGATAAAAATCTTTAAATAATATATGTATGCTTATGTATATAAAAATTGTATAAAAATTATATATTTTGTCATTTCACTGATAATGAATTTAGCGATTATTTTTTCTTTGCTAAAATATCATTATAAAATTCTATCGAATCAAAGTTTAATATTACTGTTCGTGTGCGATTGATGATTTATTTTAAAATATAAAATACAAGAAGAAAAAAAAACAATTCACACAGATATTGTCGTAAAAAAAAAAAAAAATTATATGCTGCATTGTATGTATTATGCTAATTACCGAATTATCAGAATGCCTTGTCTTTTACCTTATTATGATAGAGAGCAAACCTCACCCATGTCAAAGTACCGGATCAAAATATATTGTACTCACAAGTGCAAAGGCGCGTGCACGTCATTTTATATAAGTGTTATATATTATGAGCTATATTCTCTCCTTCATTCATAAGTAAAACGATGCTCTCTCATGAACGGGACTGACCCGAGAGAGAGCATACATTTATTCATTAAATAATTATTAGAGCGTATCATGTGGCTCGATAGAATCGCGCCGAGGCGCGATTCGCGGCGCCTTCCGAGAGATTGTAAATAGTACAACTATTTAATACCGCTTATATATATACATACAAACCTAGACTTAAATAAAACTGTGATTTTTTTTCTTATGTTATAAGGCATTATGTCTCGGTTGCTGATTTATTTCACTTTTTATTTCTGAATTTGCCGAGCAACTTATCGCCGAGTGTAATTAAGGCTTTTAAAGACTTATTAGATATTTATCTGTGGTATATATCCGTTGCTGGTCAATAGTTTGAATATTTTATAAAATAAAGCTTGAATTTAATAAATCATCTTATGAATGTTCTTTCATCAAAAGAGAAGAAGAATTTCTTATATGTAAAAGAAATAAAAAGAGAGTAGCTAATATTAAAATAAAAAGAAATAAATCTGTGTGATTTTTTTCTTTATATAATGTTAATTATTTTTATATAATAATTTTATATAAAATTTTTATATAGAATTTTTTTTAATAGCATTTAAATGTATAGAGAATTTGCAAAGAGATATAGATCTTCTCTATATTAGAGATATGAAACGATAAAATATTAAAAGAGGAAATTTGAAATATAAATATATAACGAAGATATTATGTGTGTATATATATATATTTGTGTGAACGATATTGACAAATTATTTTTATTTTACTAACATATTATTAATGAATGTGTATGTAAATTAGGTTTCTTGGTATATTTATTTAAAATAGATAAATGTTTCAATTAAAAATGCACATGCTATATGAAATGAATAAATTTATCTTTTTTATTTTAATGTTATTTATCTGTAAAATAAAAATGAAGCTATTTAGACTATTGGCCAGTAGGGTATATTTTTATTTTTATATATTTTTATTTGCGCTAAGAGCAGTGCGTTAGCCTTAAATTCTTGCGTTAGCCTTAAATCAAGAATGATGTAAATATATCAACTAACTATGCGCTTTTTTAAAAAAAGAATATCTTTATATTATCAAAGTTTAGTTTGAAATTTTTCAATAGCATTTGTAAATCTCGCATGAAATTATATCGAATATATTGCAATGATGAGAAATTTAATAATTGAATTTTTTTTGATAAACTAATTTCTCTATGTATAATTTGTAAATTGTGCAATCGAAAATGAACAATTTTATGCAAGAAGTATATCTTGAACAGATTTGCAAATATCTTGCAAGAAAGTTGTCATAATCTTAATTAAGATATACTCTGTCGTGATCATTGCGCGATAAAAAAACATATAAATGATTTATATTTATTTTAAACACATTATATGAGATATATCAGCATGGTACCTGTCGATATTAATTGAGATTACATTAATGATCACGAATAGCAAGCGATTTCAGTAATGTACAGAATTCTAGTAAGTTTTACAAATGTTCGTTGCGGATAAAGAGAAATTTTTTCAGAAACTGTAAAAGCGTTTTAGAGTTTAGAGCGTTACAGAAATAAAAAATATAAAATACATTGTTTTTTAATACAGTAAAATAATCATGTAGTTATTATTATCGATTTTCTTGTTTTAATAATGCAAAATTTATATGTAATCTTGGGGCAACAAACCCTTTCGAATTTATGAAGAATCAAAATTCTAATATAACGATATTTGTTGAAATTTTTATTTTGTATAATTTGGACGATTTAAAATTACTTGTATTTAGAAAGATATTTAAAATTTTAAATATTTTAGATCATGAACAATATATTTTCAAATTTAGTACTGCTATTAATGATTATTAATTACACAATATAACGAGATTCTTTACGAAAAATTAAAACACTACTGATATGCACAATGCAAATCGAGTAAATAAATTGAATCAAGAAAACAGTTTAACAAATTTTTAATGGATTTCGATAAAGAGAATTTTACTTGCCGAATTAAAAAAAAAAAAAAAGAATAGATTTGAATAGCGCAACTGAATGTTTAAGAAATATATTTCTATTGAAATCTATCTAGTGCTTCGTTTTTCTATAATTATTCGACATCATCATCATCATCATTATCACTGTTATAATCATCGTCATTATGATCCTCTATGTTCAAAATGACAACAAATATAATGTAATACAATAGTAATTGTTATCTTCTGTGCTATACAAAAGGAAAAATATACATTGACATATGATTACAAAGTTCTTTTTTATTTCAATAACATTTCCATCGTCAAGTAAATAAATCGAGTATTAAAAAGCCGTTAATTTACTCTTGCATTACTTTCGTCAATTACTCTTTTCTACATCAAATAGTAAATTGATGTAGTTTTTTAAGAAATTGTTTTTGAGAAAAGTTCAAGTAATAAATATCCACATATCGAGATATACACAGCACAGATATCTTATAAAAAATATCTACTTTTGTAATTTTACACTTCTCGTAGCATTTATCATTCGTGTTTGCTGCACTAGGTTGCTCAGTAGTATTAGTTTTTCATTCAGATCCCTCTGGCCAAATATTGAAAGACGGAATGAAATATCAAGCCTTCTTATGTAGTAATAGTCTCTTTCCCAGTGTCCTCGCGCCGAGGCGTTATAAACAATGTTTATGTTTAATTCCGTTAATATATATACGAAATATCCTGTGTGTATTTTATTCCAAGATGAACATTTTAAAGAAAATTTTTTGGGAATACTGCGAGTAGTCAAGTCTAAAAAAAAAGAAATTTAAATTACTATGAAATGCGGCTCGGATTTTTCTAATTCCCAATTAAATATAGGGGTATATTATATAATATTTTTCTTTTCTATTTTTTTCGATAAAAAAAGTCAATGTTTTCTTTGCAATTCTTTGGAATAATTATTATAATTACTGATTGTTTGTAAATTTAGAGAAATGTAAATATTTCAATGGTCTATCATATTTATTTGAAGTAAAGAAAATTTACTTATTTTAATTATATATAATATTTGTGATATTTATTTTATTAAACAAAATTCTCTTCATTAGCATCGTTAAAAAGGAAAAGGCAATGGAAATTGTCGCCGAAGAGAGAAAGGCATACCGATTTATAAGTTGACAATCAGTTTTAATAGTTGCAATAGAAAACAATATACAGAATACAGATACAGAATAATTCTAGCTGACGAAAGGCTCCCCTAGGTAAAATGTTAATCGTGTAGTGAAAAATTACGAATGAAAAACAAGATGATACACATAATGAGTGGCTTATTTTTACCTATCTGCTTATCGGTTAGTTCATTTACCTAATTACAATGATTGGAATCGTTAATTATAATTATGTCTGTATAGACACGCAGGTGTGTGTATACGTAATAGAGATTCTTAAACGCTACACAATGTTGCTTTTACTTTGGTTTTAAATTAAGGACTAGCGTGTCGAGCTTCGCTCTGCTTCTGTGTATGCAAGTATAAAATCAACATTTACGCTTTTTGTTTCGACATAATATCGATGTAAAAAATATTGGCAGTAGTTCGAACATAAAAAAACGCCGTTCATTCCTATTAAAGGCCGTGCTAATTGTGCGGCAGTAAACGTGAAGTACATAATCATATATATAAAAGAAAAAAAATGTACATATCATTCTTTAATTGTTTCGTATTTTGAAAACATTCAAAATCTACATCCCGCTACGAAGTTTGGCAATAAGCACAGTTTAGACAAATCGCGCAAACGTATTTCAAAAACAATTGTAAATGCTTCGCACCTAAGGTATTCTTCGTTTCTACCTTCGATCTGTCTTACATATTATGGTTTAAGTAACGTGGTGCGACGAAGGCACAAGGCATATATATTTATTGAACGTCGTGCAGCAGTGCGAATGAGTATGTATTAATGCGGGAGTGATTTTAAAAAACAGAGAGAGCATGAGCAATCGTTATAAAATGCATTTTGTATGAAATACATCCAGCCCGAAGAGGGATAGATCGATAACGGTCAAGCAGCTGCCGTCGTCAACGCAAATAAATACACAGATGACGGAGCGAAGCTCACAGTGAGTGTAGTGTTGTGTATACCATTTAGAATTGGAAATGTAATTTAGAATTAGAATGTAAAAATACTATGTATATGTACATTAATCAGTTAATCGTGGGCATTCAATTATGTTACATCGATCGTTACATCGATCAGAGAGCTTTTTATTTTCGCTTCTATTCTTCATCTTCTTTCTCCGTTTCTTTCTTTTCTTTTTTCGACCTTTGTTGTACTCGGAAAAGCAGCGCCGAGAAATTTCCGTCGATCGCACTGCTAATCATTTGTGTTTTTTTTTTTCTCTTAATAGTTTCATTTCGCATTAATACACGGTATGTTACACATGTCGAAGAACAACATCGATCGGTTGGCACATAAAACGGAAGCAACACTTAGATCAGTCGCGGTGATAATAGTTACGTACAAACTTGAAAGGGGGAAGGAAGAGTACAACGTACTTTCGTTTATTATTGGCGCAACCCTCGGCACAAAGGGATAAAAATTATGTCCTATACGTGAAAAAGTAGATAATAGAGCCTGGTTCGTGATAAAAAATCGTCATAAAAGATCGTCGTCGTGAAAAACGTGGCGTGACGCGAAGGCGGTGGAACACTGGCGATATCAATTTTGGAACGGATACAATTTCGCAATCTCTTGTGCATTATTCGCATACTTGTCCTGATGCGTTCTTCTTTTTTTTTTTTTTATTTCGTCGTCGATTTGCGATTCACGATACTTGCGTTTTATCGTTTTATCGCATCTTTAGAAATAATCATGCTGTCATTAATCCCTATTTATCATCGATAATTATATCATCGCGATAAAAAGAATGATACAAAGTGAATATATCAATATACATCTAATATACAAAAGCTCTCTCAATTCGTTTTTTCTTTTTTTTTTTCGTAGTTTGATATAATTCATTCAAGTATTTTCATTTCTTTCATTCCTTTCGTGTCTATCTAAGTACTATGTACATTATACGTTTATATATATATATATATACATGTAAAACGATTAATTGATTCTTTTCCATATCCTTAATGATTGTATAATTAGGATTGACTATGTCTTAGAGTAATCAACGAAATTACAAGTGTTGTCGTTATTATTATGTAAAATATCAAATATCATACGTGTTAGATGGTATGTCCATCTCCAAGGTACCATTTTGGACGAATAGCGGTCCGTCTAACATGCCTAGCACTTTGATGAGCAAATACTTTGGAGATTACATAAATCTAATAATAATCTTCAGGTAATATTAAGTATAGATGATTTGTTTTTTTTTTTAATTACAAATATAAAACATGTATATGTAAATAGAACTCTTAATTATGCGCGAACATGTTCATCTCTAATTGAGCATACGTGAATTTCTTATCATCAGTCTAAGCCGAACTGTGCGGCTCCATACACAACGGCGGTTTAACAATACTCTCTCTCTCTCTCTTTTTTTTCTTCTTTTTTTCTTCCCCTATTATCTCTTTTTGTCTTATAAGCTTTGTAGAATCTATTACGTTAACAAATAATCGCTGTAATGAGAAACAACAATATATATGCGTATGCTACGGAAAAACGTTATTCATAAAACTTTCAAACAATCTCTTCGCAATGAGCGATGCGACGCACGTGACCGTCTGGGCGGATAAAGTATAATTGTTTCTTGCAAACAATTTCTCACCGTTCGTGGTGAGGTGTGAAAGATCGCGGGCGATCTCTTCCCGTCGCAGTTTCGTGTTCTTTTTTTTTGCTTAGTTAAAAACACTATTGTAGGGAGACTTTATCGCGCCGACATACAGACAGATTTTCGCGCGGGAACGAACAATGGAATTTTATATATATGTATAATGTAAGTGACAAAATGATAACAATTATTATTATAATTATCGTAAATCGTCACGCGCTGCTACCATCGGCGACGATGATATTCTCCCAATCGAGAGACTCACGACGGGACTTACACCTCTCATTGTCACAGCCCTTTACCGCCGGAACGCAAATGCATCGTGCGTTACATAGCTCCCTTGTTGTAATAATATCCTCCCTTCTTACGATAGGCCAAACGCATCAAGTTTCGTCGTCATCATCATCTCTCATTTTTTTTCAAAAATATATATACGCTGACTACTTAGGCTTTCGACGAAGAACGGAAAGACGTTGTTTCGTCCAATCAACGGGATTAACTTTTTTTCTTCCTTGCGTGGATATACAGCATTATTACCCTTTCTAAGCAATATTTCGTTTATAGCCTAGGTAATAGTGAAGACCCTCATATGATCCATTTGAATTACTTGTTTTTTTCTCGATTTTTAAAAAAATGTTTTCCCTCTCTCTTTCAACCGCATGAAACACTGAGACATTATCGCACACTATTTACATTTAATCATAATTAGTAATTGGAAATAAATGCAAAAATATATGTATATGTGTCGAACATTTAGCTAATAATACGATTATCCGCGATAGTGCATGACGCAAATATCTTCCTCGCGTTTGTCGGCAGAGAATACCTTTATATTCCTCCTTAACTAAAAATCATTATGTAGCAATTTAAACTTATGTACTATTGTCTTTATTCGAGATATCACTACGCGAAGACATTCACTAGTATGGCTCTCGGTTCTTTTGTTCCTCTCTGAAGAATCCTTTTCTCTCGCTGATTATACTCGCTACACATTTCCCGTATCTTCATCTCGTGTAACAATCGCTTACGAAGTAAAAATAGCGATGAGATCGAAATTGCGATGTCAACAACTCGATTAAAGTCTACACTGGTCGCGTGTCTTGATATCGTATTCCGGTTTTCCTATTTGTAAACGCATTTCTACATGCATTCCTGGAAAACGCAAGCTCGATTCATTCATCTCTATTCATGGCGAGAAGCTTGGATCTCTCATTATCTCAGTTAATTGGAATCACCAGTAAACACAAATGTACGTAGGTTTTTAACGAGCGATTCATCATATACGATTAACATCGTAAAAATCGGCGTGATACGGCGAATGGCCGTTTAATATACATACATTTTATATGTGTATATGTATATTGCGTGTGTTTAAGAAGATAAAAATATTTATCAACATGTATATGCGCGGTCAATGTACTATCTATAGTATTGACTTTAAGATCGGCAGTGAAAACTCTGTTTTCTACGTACGATACGTGTCAGATTGGTTTTTCGTTTCAGAAAAGAGTTACTCACAAGGGACAAGAATCGCAACGCAGCTGTATAACGTATATAAGCAACGCAAGAGTAGTTGTAAATTAAATAAATGAAGAATTCGCGAATATGAATTATGATATGCAAATTGCACTATGCTAATAACGTACTTAACAATTTGTTTTGTACGTTGTTTGATGCAGAAACAACGGACCAGCAAAGTTCTCAACGCACGCTCTAATTGTAGTCTTCATTTCTATGAGATACATAGGATAGTCTGAAGTCAATTTGAAGAGTACAAGTATAAAGAGGAATATAAAGATCGAATATAAAAAGGAATTTTCTTTACGAGTTGTATAAATTGAAAAAATATTTCAAAATTTTCATGCACTCTCAGAGACACAATTCAAAATGATTCAGACATGTTGTATAATTAATACAATTCTCCTTTGTTATAATTGACTCCAGGCTTACCTACTTGTTCTCGCAAGATCCCGAATGCCCTCGTAAAACGCAAAATGATGGACTCGTTGAATATGCTTGCCGTTTAATGCTAAAAAATGGCTATATCCTGGCATTAGATGATGTTTCACCGAATGGAAATGTCGAGATTCGAGATCAAACCGCCACACATTTAGCGCTAAACTCGACTAAACTATCATCTAGCACCATGAATATTGTATTTAAGGAGACGTCATTAACTCAAATAGGATCATAAACGACACAAATGGAGGACAAGGAAAGGAAGGGAAAAAAAGTTTAACCTCGCCGCGCTATCGTCGCACTCTTTTCGATTTTTCAAGCTTTCTTTTTTCAAGCTTCTTTTTAACGATTGTCTCGTCTTCCGCAGCATCGAATCATCGGGATAAACCGACTTACTGACGCAAAAGTAAACAATGGACGGTCATGACGGATATGCCCACTCTTGCGTAGCTGCGAGCTCCAAAAGGACAGTATTGTGCGATCATTAATTAATATTGCTATCACTATTCTGAAAATCAATATCAGTGATCGTGTGCGATAATCATGAAAAACTCGTATCGATACCTTGGGACTGGAATAACCAATTAGCCTATAACTTGGTAGATAAACTTATATAATGTAAAAAGAAATAAATGTAAATTAAATCTGAAAGTAGGAATTCGCAAATTGAAAATTGAAAAAAAATATTTTGCATATAAAATACTACAAAAATGTTGCTTAGCGTTATGGTGATATTGTTTCATAATATGTTTCATATTTTCCTATAATGCTTGGTGCTATGTTAACATGATATTTATTGATAATTCAATAACAAATTTAATCTAAACTTTTTTTTATTATAATATAAGATCAATCAAATGTTTTGAACATGATATTTTCTTCCTTCCAACTTTAAGCTAATGAGGTTGGTTATTCTAGTATCAAGGAAAATGGATATATATCCAATGATATTTATACTGATAATAATATCAGTATTGATCATGAAGTCGATCTGTGATTGCAGATTTAGAAATTTACATTTCGGCATCATACGATCAGAGTGAAGAAAATCGCTTTGCGGATGATATCTCAAAGATATCTCATGGGTTTCTCGATAAGTGTTGATGCATAGTGATATCTAAACATAATGATGCTATATATAGTTACATACCAACATAAATTAATCAAAAAACAAAATTATTGCCGCGAGTATTCTTTCATCTGTCTCTCTGATTACGCGTATGTATTTACAGAAAATATACTTTCCTCGATAAAATCGGTGTGTCGATCGGAGCTTCGATCATATGCGTGTCACTGATTACGCTGTGATCTCTATTTTAGCTGATACTAACGCTAAGGCGAGCGGACAAAGACAATGAGTTAGAGTAATGATTTAGGAAAAATGGTAAAGTTGGGGGAAAAGGCAGGATAGGAAATGGAACAGTAAAACCATCCTTCGAGTTTTTTCGAGTACGCTCGCGTATTGATGCGATCGCCTCTTTTTCTCTAGGATCGCCTTCGCTTATCGAGTGTTCGATTATACATATATTCCTAAAATTAGAATTCAATCGCATAGGAGAGCCCCGCGCATGTCTCCTCTCGTCTAGAAAGTAGCCGCGTGGAAGGGAAAGGCGTGTTTACAGCAGTTTACCTGGTGCACCACTCTCGTCTCAATGTTCTTTTCATTCTCTCTTTTTCTCTTCTTCTATTTACACACTTTCGTTCTCGTGCACCAAACATAGTCTTCGAAGATTGTTTTGGTGCATAATGATGAGTGCTAGGACCTTCAAGCCGTGATGCCGTCGTTCGCGAACCGTCGGTCTGCTCGTCGTCGCTCAGGGAGATGATCAGTGATCACGATTTCAACGATGCAAATGATTTAGAAGAGGGTCCGTCATTACAACACTCCGCGTCATTCAAAGACGCGTGCTCCTCTCCGTTACTGCGACTGGTCGATTATCTTCGTCGTCATCCTGGGCGACGGCGCGGTACTTGCCACGCACCGAGCTGGGCCCGAAGATCGGCGAGCCTCAGACAAGATGACCATCGATATCGGAATAACTCGGTGTTGCCGCGAACGTTGACAATGGGTGGCTCTGGCAGGGCGGCGGCGGCGGAGCCGGATGCGAATGCGGGTGCGAATGGGGCCCACCGTTGTTGGCACCCACCCGGGCGAACGTGGCGGGCGGCGGCGGCACTGACGGTGGTATCGGTGACTTGGTGCCCGCGGTCATTACGGTAACATCAGGCGGCGGTACGGGACGCGGCAGTGTTCTGGTGCGCGTCAGAGTGCCGGTGCCAGTGCCTACTAAGTGTCCACCCATTATGTGACCCGTCGAACCCATAGACGTAGGATAGTAAGGTCCGCCGGATGGATCGCCGATGATGGGCGGCGCCGGACTCGGATTGCCATCGTAGCTCATGTAGCCCCGACTGCCGTTGTCCATCTCCACGCTGTAGAAGCTCACATCGTTGGGCGGCGCCGGGCTCGGGTTACCGATATAACTCGATTTCGATACTGAAACATTAAATGGTAATATAGACGTAGTATGGATATTATAGAAAGTAAGGTTGCAAACATTAGAAAATAGACATTAGACGATATTAGACGAGAGACAATAATGTTATAAAAGAATAACGACGGAAAATTGTCAGATTACGCTTATGTTACGCGTGTTATGATAATATTGCAATTCATCAAATTTCACTAGTTACACGTTTATATTTGGCTTGATATTTCTTTCAACTCATATTTCATTTTCCATCTGCCTAGAAGTGAAAAAAAGATGCAAATAATTTAAATATTTCAAGAATTTTGATGTAAAAATATGACGTATTTAAAATTATATCATATGCAAGTTATAAACAATATATATATATATATATATATTTACCGTGTTTGCATCCTTATTATTAAAAAAAATATATATATAATAATGTGAAAATACCTGAGAGAGTCCCGCTAGCGGTAGTTCGCTGTGGCGGCGAGTCCATATTCATGGACGTCTGCATGTGATTGCTGCGACGACCGAGGGTGCCCTGATGAACCTGCATTTCTAAACCACCTTTCCCGAAATCCTGTATAGTTTGATCTATTAAATATGTGCTAGCTGCGGTCTTGCGTCCTTCGTCCTGTTATACGATTACAAATTAATAAAATATCTTATATTAGATAATATGATTGACAAATATTATTTCTAATATACAAGAGTTTAGAAATACTTTTTACATTACATATTATTTTTCTACAATAAATAAAAAATTTAAATATCAATAAAATTTAATTATGATCACAAATCTTATCTCATATATATAAATTTTTTATTTCTCATTTCTTATGTTTTGCAAGTATCATTCTTATCTTATACTTATCTTAAGATTTTTTAAGATTTCTTATTCTCAATAGAAGTATGGATAGTGGAAGATTAGTGACTTATGTGTATATAATACCTGGCTATTAGTATCAATCAATATAAAAAAAATACGTTCGATCACATGAGCTCTAAATAATTAATGAATAGTAATAAAATAAATAACACGAAAGATATATGTGTTTTACCGAGCGAGATAAAAAGGCGTGAGAAATAAACACAAACAAAAATGTTAACATAGGTTGTGCAACTATAAATCGAAATAAATCGCATCGTAAATTAAAATGGAGAGTAGCACAATTAAAACTCGGTAATTAATATGATAATTTATGTATATTTCTTCTTTCTGTATTTTTTAAACTTATGATTAGTTTCGCGCATTTTTATTCTGATACTCTTTATATTAATATATTTTACCAGGATAATAATATACTACATATGTAAAAGGCATAAAGTCAATAATTAATGTTACTAATCTAATTAATAATATGATCAGTTTAGTTTACAATCGGCCCGTATAATTAGCGACTTATTAATAATAATATAATCAATAATAAATTAATCATACAACGATGTAATCTGTAATCGTTTATAATTAACAACTTTTAATCGCGATAATATCGATCGTCGTATTAAGCATAAATCTGTAATTAATATCGATAAGAATGTTATTGCAAAGTTCAATCTAATATCGGTATATATTTGTTTTTTTTTTTTAAATTCAAATCACGCGGTTCACTATTTTAATTTGCGACACGTCATTTTCAATCTACAGTTGCGCAATCTATGTTCGCGAGTGCAATTTCATTCGTGTATACTTTTCGCGCCATTTTTTTCCTGCTCGACGAGAAACACGTATTCTCTCTCTCGTGAACGCGAACTAAACTTTAGTTATTCATTAGTCATTCAAAGTTTATGTGATTGAATTTTGAAACGTCGATTTTCCGTATTATCGGCTGTGTCAAGAGTTCTTAATTATAAGTAATAATTGGCTCCATCAAACTGTTTAATAATAATTCGAGGTATGCGTGTTACGCTAAGCTTGCAAATCAGTGAAGTTGGCGTGAGTATAAAATCTTTTGTCGTTTGTATGTAATTCATATTAAACGCACGTAACGAACTGACGAAAGTGCGACAAAGTGATGATTAAGTAAAAAGGATTCTGCGTAATTTTTCAAATTATTGCGCGCGCGAGTGTAGTAAACATCGGGAATGTCGTACAAAATGTTAGATCATTGTCATATCACGTTAATTAGCGTCCGCGATTGTAATTAGTGTTTCCGATCGATTCTTATCCACTCGAGTGAATATTCGAAGGGGAGCAACGATGTGGAAATAACGCAACGGCTGGTGAGTAAATTTATTCAATCATCAATTGACTTAGCATATATATTATTTCGAAAGAGAGTTTACCGTAAATCTTACAAAAAAAAATGAATTATGTATTTAGTTAAATATGTAATTTAATAAGTTAATATATAGTAATTATGTATCTAGTTAAATATATCTTTGTTCAATCATAAAAACACAATAATAAAACATAAATTTCCGGACATTAAAAATTTGTTAATATATTTTTAATTAGATAAATAATTAAAAAAAAAATGAAAAACGGGTCAATCGGTAAATAATTAATACAATAATTTATCAATTGTAAATCATGCCCATTAACATACAATACAGGATTATTTGATTCTGAAAAAATTATATTATTATAATATATGATTAATAAATTTTTTGCAAATAATTTTAACTTTTTTAATTTGCAGATCAACACAATCAGTGAAATTGTGTTTCATCATCACATCGTTGTTTTACATCAGCTGTATCATTGTTCTAGATCATCTACTTCATCATTTGGTGAGTTATATCAATTCTTTATTATTTCAGAGAACGGATAATGAAGAAGCGAATAATTAAAAGGATTATTTCTTTTCATGATTGAATTTTAACGCCAGAGTTTGATTATTTCATATTTTATTACTCCATTATTCATACTTTCATTGTATACGAAATTTAATATTATTGCAAGAAAGGAAACTATTTTAATGACAAAGCTACTTTATGAAGCGTATTATGTAGAAGATTTTTAGCATCGCAAAATCTCGTTGAATTAAAACGTTCCAAGTGTCAAATTCAGGCAGCTTTCATGACAATGTTATAACGTTTAAGTTTAAGAGATATTTATTAGATTTACCTGAGGAGATTATACTTAGCTGAATTAACTGTTTGCGCTTGGATGACATGAGATCATAATGAAATGATCATATAAATATATGATAATATGCCACAAGGTTATATATGCACAGAAAATTACTATACTATTGCAATAAAAAATAATTTACTTTAAATTATTGAAATTAATTTCAACCCGAAATTTTCAACAGATTTTACTAAATCAATTACTATATCAACTCTCGTACAGCTTCTAAATATTCAAATTAAAATAAAATAATATTAAGCTTAATAATATGGCATATATACATTATTCCGAGCAAAAACATATTTGAAAAATAAATTAAAATTAAAATTAGCAGAAAGAGGAATAATGTTGCTAATACAAGTAAAGTGTCGCGCGATATATTATCAGCTACTACAACCTCTTGCATGAAGAGATAGATGAAATTGTGAGAAAAGGAAGATTGCGGAAATCAAAAGAAAAAAGAAAGAAAGCAAAATTAGCAAAATTAATAGAAGAATGGAACAGAAAAAGTGTTGCTAGAACTCAAACCTACCCTCCGGAATTATTTGTTACTAAGAACATACTGACTGATGGCACTGACCACGTAATCATTAGCGTCGAAATTGACATCGCTTTTCTCGTCCGACATTGAACTTAATTCGCCGGTCATGGTGTCGCCATTGACGGTGGATGGTGCGTACATGTCCGCGGTCTGCGATTTATTAATACCTGTGCAAATATAATTGCGCGGTGAATATGCGAATGGCAGATTAAAACGCAAATAAAAAGATTACGATCATACAAAAGAATAATCTATTAAAATATCTATCAAAATATATACAAGAGATATTAATTCGATTCTTTTTTTTTTTTTAACACTTATATTTTGTTTAAAAGCTATCTTTTTAACATTACATAATCAATATCTAAGACATGTAATAATAAATTTAATATTCATAAAATTAAATTTATTGTAATAATAGCAACTTTTGTAAATCCATATTCCGCAATCAATCTATGATTAACTTTATTTAAATATATATGTAATGTTATAATATATTTTTAAACATTTTTAAGTTTCAAAATATATATATGTAATGTTATAATATATTTTTAAACATTTTTAAGTTTCAAAATTTACTGAAAGATTTTACTCATCTTCTGATGTGATCGTAATCAAATACTGAATTGGGGTTTGTAATATGCAATCCTCTAAGTTAGAATGAATACGCTCTAAATATCATAGGTCGTTAAACTTACGAGCTTTATTTCGCTTTCGTACTATGTACCACAACATGATGAAGACATTAACGATAAAAATGATGACGGAAGTCGCTGCTAACGTATAGATATAATTTATTGGAAAGTCGCCCTTTTCCAAAAGAACGTCCGGCAGATTTTCTTCGTTATTTGGTCCTAGGAAAATAAAGGAAAGAAAAAACACATGATAAATATTATATTTACCCGTACGCTGGGCCTTCTTTTTCGATTTTACTGTAGCAAAGACTATGGTCGCGGCAATGAGTAGGCAAGCAGAGGCGGAAACAGTGATGATAATGACGATGATGTAGGAGGAACTATTCTCGCTTGATGTCAACTCGGTTGGTGGTGCCTCGCCTGTAACCCAAGCCAATGCCCCATCACCGGCTTATGTTATTCATGCAATGAATGAATCTACGTTGTTAGTCAACTTCGAGAACTTCTCGAAGTTGTATAATGCAATAATACTGGTAATATGGCGGTAATTTATACAAAACTAGCAATTAAGCAGTAGCAACTAACAACTTGGTTATTTGTTCAACTTGTATGTTATCTTTTTCCCTCGAAAAGGGCAAACATCAGTAATTCACTGCTTAATATTCTTCTAGCTTTAACAGCATCAACTGCGCGAATAATTTACGATAATTCATGCTTTTTAATTTTCCAATTTTTTTGCTAAGCTTATAATTCGTATAATGTAATTAGGCATTTAAAAAATGCTACTATAATAATTTCAAAGCTAAAGTGACACCGTATTATTATGATCGTCTATGATGTATGAATCATGCTAAAAATCACTATATTACGTATGATAATTATGATAAAGGTAATCTTCGTAAAATGCCATATTATATAGTATCTAATGTATTTTATTGCAACTAACCCATGATATAGATGCCATGCGAGCATTTATGAGACACACACTAAACGATCAACCTAATTATTGAGTATGATTAATTATGTGGATGCAGGGCAATCACGTTTAATTATGTCCCGATGATCTGCATAATGATTTAGCAAGCTGTTATTTTCCGCCATGTAGCATAAATAACGATGTACTATCTATCTAACGCAAATACTTGGTTTGTGAGGGAAAATTGCTAATAATTATCATTTAACAACGAATCAAAGCGATTTCTATAATTTTACTATACTATTGACTATACTTTACCACATATATATATAAACAAATTTTGTAGTTTACCACAACGAAATTATACTAAAAATTCCAGCACTATTTACGCGACTTTGCTATATTAATATAATATACTATCTATACATATAATACAGTAACGTTAAGCTTTTCTACGCAAGACCTTTTTTTTTAATGGGAAAGCAATAAAGAGAAAACTACGATATTTGTCTACTACTTACGAAGTGTCTGAACTTTAAGAAGGTCCGGCAAAAAGCCGCTGTCTCCCTTTTCGTTGATTGCCTTCACGCTAAACACATAAGAAGTCCCGAGCAACAGGCCGGATATAGTGGCTTTATATTCACCAGGCGAGACATCTAGGTAGTAATAGCGATTCTCGTAATCCAACGCCTGTCGCCACCGTATTTGATGGGACGTTGACAAGCCACCGTCAAAACCGCGTTTCCAAATCAACGTGACCGAATCATGCGTGACGTTATAGATCTCTAAGTCACTCGGCTTGTCCGGCGGTGACGTGACGTCTAAGTGTATTTCATCCATGGACTGTCCCATTTTATTCTGAGCACGACATTCGTATTTTCCATAGTCTTGTGACCTCACGTGATAGATGGTCAATGTTGTTTCCGAATAGAGCTCGGATAGCTGCGAGAAATATAAGGGATAAGAGACACATTTACATTTTATTAGAAATGTAAATATTATTGAAAGAAGGATCTTAATTTTCTAAATTATTTAGTCATTATATAAAAAATTAGAGGTATAATTTTCAAGTATATAGGTTCTATTTGCGATTCTTTTAGTAGAAAAATTTTAATTAGATATTATGCTTTCGGATTACAACCTTACAACTTATGAATTTTCGACGGTAAATATCTTCTTAACTATGTTCAACATGAAAATTCTATCAAAGTGAGATTTGCGCGGAGTTAAACGAAGAATAAGATTTACAGTACGCAGTACAATACTAGTGCTTCGGTCAAACAACGCTCTAAAGAAGATATACTGATAAAGGAAGTTGTTATTTAAGAGATAAGTACGTCTTATAAAGTGACTTACATCGCTGTGAGTGATACTGTATTTATTCTCAGTTGCGTTCGGCAATAAAGTTTTCCCATTGAAGATCCAAGTGAAACGCGGCAATGGAGATCCTCGCGCTTTGCAGAACAATTGGACGTTTATTCCTTTGTTCGCCGCTGCCTTTCGCGTCAGAGGGGTGTTTGTCATTTCCGGTTTAACTGCGCATAAAAAGTATCAGTAAATTTCTTTATTACACTCTGCTTTTCGATACGTGAAATGTATCCGGGATATATTTCACGATGTTTCATGTATTTTACACGATTTCTATTTTCCCAAATTCCTTTTATTATAAGAGTTTATAAAAGTTATAAAAACATGATAAAATCCTTGCAGCAATTATTGCGTCAACGGTATAACTTCTATATTACTAATCAATTAATTATTGATCAAGCATAATTATTGCAGCTATTACATATATATAACGCATACATAATATTATTATAACAATAACGTTTAATTATTAATATCAATAATATTAATTGGAATTACTTTTCGATTACTTAATAATTGTTTAATCTGCAAGTATCAAGAGTAAATGAATACATCAATAATTAATATTATTAATCCTTCCATGTATGATTCTCGATTTGGTTTTTTATTTCAAGCTCATTTACGCGTTAAATATATTGCTCGCTTCTATTCCTTTTTTTTTTTTTTTTGAAAATACGATTAATTTTTGTAGCGATTAAGCTGTGTGATCACCATTGTTAGAGATGACATTAAATCCAAACAATACATGGTAAAATTAAATTACCATGAGCATTAAATTTTGACGATCCCGATCAATTTTTATCATTCGTTTAATCGTACCTCTTTATTTAAAATGTAGTATTATTAAATAATCAAAATATAAAAAAATTTTCTCTACGTACAATTCGTAATAAATAGAATAGGATCCGACGTTGCGTTGCCGATAATGTTGTTGACTTTGCATCGATACTCGCCGACATCTTCCTGGCTAGGATATTCTATGTGAAGATATGACGTCCGATTAACAAAGGACGTCGAGTAACGTCCCGGTAGTTCGGGATTTGATCCTACTTTTTGCCACGTGACGTACTCGTCGCCGATCGGGCTACCGTCGACTTCGCAAAACAGTTTCGCCTCGACACCCGGTGGATAAACTATCCCCGATGACGAGGTACGTTTGATTTTCGCCGGGTCTGCGGGATCATAAAAACGAAATGTTGAATTGTGTAATTTGCATATTAGCGAGAGCAAATTTGTGTAAGACAGAAAAAATATTATTTAGTATTTAAGAAAATCGTGATAGAAGATATATAAGAGATTACAGAATTATTAAATTAAAATTATAACAAAATGGACAAAAAAGAAATCAAAGCAAAAAAGTTTTCTTGATAAACCTTAAAAACTTATTGAATTTTACGAAAAACTAAATATTACTGACTTTTTTTCTAATGCATTAATCCGAAATTTAATTGTACATTTGATCGCGTGATGAAAGAAATTATCCTTTACACTTACACTGCACGGTAAGATTTAGCTGATAAAAAGTAGTTCCTTCTTTATTTAGCGCTTCGCATATGTACGTGCCGGCATCGTGACGATCCAATCTCGTGATATTTAAAGTGGAACCGTGGGCGGCTATTCTCTTACCGCTACTACCCAACGGCAGCCCGTCCCTTGTCCACGTGTACTCTGTCGTGTTGGGATTGCCTCTTGCCGATACGGAAATGACGAAAGGCTCTCCTTCCAGACCAGTTAGTTCGTAAGGATCTAACGGCGAGAATATCGGCTTGTCTAAAAAAAATAAGTAATATGTTAAAAATAGTATCACTTCAAATCGCGAGATGTGTATTTAATATCATCTTCAAAAGCATACATTATCACGGAGATATAAATAAGTTTTTCACTATTTGATAAAATTAATTTCACTGATATCATTCTTTATTATCGCTCATATAATTGCATAATAATTTAACAAATTGGTATAAACCTTTTTTGTATATTAGAATTATCTAGAGTATGTAAAATATACTACAAAGTTATGAGTTTAAAAAATGCGAAAAAGATGCGTTTTTCATATTTTTTAAATATTCTCGTATATTTAATATTTAATATAAATTAATATAAAATATATTTTAGCATGTTATATATATATATATATATATATATATTATGTATTTTTTGTTTTACATGTGTAAAAATGAATATGGTAATTAATTCTTTCTCCATCAATAATTTCGTGTTTATGCATTTCTTTTTCAATTTATTCGCATTCCAATTTATAGTATATGTTATATCATACGCGCGCGGGAGTATATGTTATCGTAATAGCAAGATATTTTTGCAACGAAAAATGCCAGAAATTTATATCAACATGATCCGGAGAGAGATATCAGAAGGTATATACTATCATACATTCGCGCTCTGGTGCGGAGATTTCCGGGTTGAATGCTCTCATCGAGCGTACGTGCGTGCTGATCTCTTCGCAGAGTACATAGATTATACGTCGTTTAAGAGCAATCTTATACTTGGTTCCACACTTACATAGTACATCCAGAGTCGTCGCGTCGTGAATAGATCTCCCCAATTCGGTGTTTTTCGCCTCGCATGTGTACACTTCGCCGTTCATGTCCTCGGTTAAGTCCAGCGCAAGCTCCACGGACGACAGGTAGCCGCCGTGTAATCCGGGCTTGGTGCTGTTTCTGGTGCCGGCCACCGGTATTCCGTTCTTCCACCACGACATTTCGGCAGCAGGATTGCTGCTGCTCGACTCGCAGATTATACGTCCCTCCTGGCCGGCGTGAAAGTCGTGGGGCTCGCGGTTAATCTTTACCCTCTCGGGCGGGACTAGAGGTGGGAAAAAGTAGATGACGTTAAAAATATCGCTCTAGAAACGAGATTCTTGCAAGATTCGTGGTGGAGAAAAGAAAGTAATAACATTATCATTTAATCATCTCTAACCGCGCAATCTTTTCTTATTGGAAACAAAATTTGACGTCTCTGCTTCTATCTAAACAAAATAATTTAAAAAAATATACGGAGTAAAATTTTGATAATAAATATGAATAAGAATGAGCCATGTCTTACAATGGACTTTTAGCACGAGAACTTTTAGCAGGGGGATCTCGGTGGCGGAATTCGTCGCCTCGCATCGTACATGAGCGTTGTTGTCGGATGCGTTGACGAGTATCGCCAACTCACTGGAGACGGCATGATTTCGTTGTCTTATCGTACCAGGTACCTGTTATGCAATAAGATATTAATGTAACGATCTTACGCAGCAGCGTAGATCTTAAAATATTCAGATAAACATAAATTGATGTTGAGTCCCAATGTTTCCAGAGAGTTTTCACACACAAAAATTGAGATGATTCAAGAGTAAAAGAACAAATTAAAATTCATAATTCGTAAGAAATTTTTAAAATATTAAGTCGCAATTAAAATGGATAATTTTTATGAATTGTGAATTAGTCCATTTTCATTCTTCTGGGCTCAGCCTTTATATAAAATTTTTACTCGAAGAAGTTGCAAAGGGAGTCAATATCTATTAATTACTGTTAATAATTGCTAAATTATAAAAACTGAAAGAGGCGAGTTTTAGACTTTGGGATTATCTATACAAAAGCTACTAAAAATTTCAAATCAAGGAAGCAAACTTCTTCAACAAGTTTAATCTTCAGATGTATAAGATAATTTTTTCGACAGTATTAAAATATTGTTAATTCCAAAAAGACTTGAAAAATGCATTCTGACTTTAAATAATTAATCATGTGAGAAGATTAATAATTACTGCATATCATTTTATCTTTTAATTAATTAAATCTATGGGTAGAAAGGAGAGATATATACGTTTTTGAGTCTTATGTCTTTTGAGTCTGTGTATAATTTGCAAACTACTGGACTTATACGACGAACACGTCGCTCGATTTCACGTACCTTGCGATCGTTCTTGTACCATGTTAACGTGGCCAATGGATTACCCGACGTGGCGGTACACATGAGCTTTAGCACCGTCCCAGCAACTATCGTCGTACTTTCATCGTATCCGGTGACAGTTAGTTTTGCAGGAGGATCTACAAAATTCGACAAATCAGAATCGTTCAAATATTTTGTGTGTATGCTTGTCTTTTATATACACACATATTTTTCCATCACGTCTCCGCGTAGCTTAATAAAATGTATACCTCCATTAAAAGCAAAAATGCACAGACGAATAAAAAAAAGATCTGTGTAATAAATTTGTAAAAATTCTTTTGAATCATACAAACGTATAAAAAAATTCGAAACAGTTCAACATTCAATGAAAGATTTACAGCAATTTATAACGATTATTTGTTAAATCCAGTTTTACATCACTGAACACGAGTAGCATTCGTTATTAATCACGGATTGCCGGATATTATTGATTGGGGACCAACTAATTGTTTAGTATATTCAGATAGCGAGTAATTTTAAAGCATGTAATTACAAGCTGAAAACGCAGTTGATTATACAAGGATTATTTATTTATGGCGGAAATTAATGTCGGTCGATTACGGTTGTATTATTGCGAGTGTATCATGTGCGCAACATGATGCAATGTCGAATATGGTAAATGAATTCTAACTATTGGATTCACGAATGAAAGAGTGAGAGAGAAAGTGTGTGATCGTTTTGTGTATGCTAGTTTTGAGATCTCGGCAGATCCCGGCAATGCGGTCGATTAATTTGTCATCACTTGTCACGAAGATAGCATTATCATTACACAATCTCCCCAAACACGTTACAAAAGTTAAAGGAATTGCGATGATATTTACAATTGTGGCCTACTTGAAAATATTAGCATATTATAATATTCATTTCAGATTGCTTATTATTTCTATTTTGAACGATGTATTTTAAATGCTTTATGATATATTTTCACATCAGAGCCGTATATTTATGATTAAACTGAAGCTAATGAAAGTAAAGATTTTTATAATAGCAATATTATTTTATATTTCTGTTTTAATTGAATCGCATGTTTTCACATTTATAGGTAAAAGTATAAAATAGCAAAGCATTTTTTTAAAGGAAATAAGTCTATAAAACGCGTTAATTACTTTTATAAATGAAATTCCAGAGATATAAATAGCAAATAAACTTTGCTTTTTACTCTCTGTTAATTTTATTTTTATTTTGTTTATTTTTAGTTTCAATAGAGATTTTCGCTGCTACGTGTTCGTTGAAAAATTTAATATTGTTAACTGAAAATTGTGAAAAGTCTTCCCGTTAAAATATCTGGCAACAATTTCGGGATACCTGATACGTTTCTTCGACGCGAAACGGAAATTGACTACAACTGCAATGTACCCATCTCCTTATGTTGCGCTACCAAGTAACCGATGAAATTGCGTACAATAAAGGGGAGAGGGTACACATATGTATATGCGTGTATGTATGAGCACTCACATATTACGTTGATGGTATGCGTGCCGACCACGTTCTCCGTGAGTTTGACGTTGGAAGCGTGGCAGATGACAACGATGCTGCGGCTCTTGTGATTAATGTTGAACGTCACGTTCGAGCTGGTGATCCAGCCACCGTTCGGCGCCAGTTCCGTCCTCGAGGCGTTACTCTCGGAATTGCGCCCGTCCACCGTCCACTTTATGTCCGCGGGCGGATTCGAGTTCTCCGTCGTGCAAGTAATGAGTACTTGGTCGCCTGCCTTCGCTTCTGTTGGTCCGGTGATGGTGACCCCGGCGGGCGCGACTGCGGATCATAAAAGATGTGAAAAACCTCGATCATATCCGAGATGATGGTTTATAAAATGGAAATAACAAATCGATAGGTATCAGTTTGTCGATATGGAAGATGAACTAATGATTAGATTCGGACGAAAAAAAAAAAAAAAAAATGTAAAAATGTGTGCTATAGCGATTAAGGAGACTAGGAGAAAAAAGCATTACATAAATTATAAGATTTTTGCATTTGAAAGTCTCGAGATTTTGCCAAGCAAATATCCTAAGCTAAAAATCATTGAATAACTTTTCGAAAACTAATGTCTCTTGCTGTTATAAATTTTTAACGCCTTTTGGCAGCAAAGAATTTAGTAACAGGCTCTCTCTCCTTTTCATTTATCGATAACTGCAACAGCGTAACCTTTTACCCCAAGTGTATGCTAAGTCAGCCGCTGGTATTTTGTAGTTTTATCCCATATATCACGCACATAAAGTTAGTAAAATTTCAATTTAGGTAACGTGAACGCGGTCCCGAAAATAAAGATGCAGAATTATTTATGCGGCTGTTCCGTCAAGGCAAGAGATCGTCCATACGCCACCCTTATTTGTGTGCAATACTTGTCTTACGGTAAAGTAATGCTAAGTGCCACACAGACAGACACCAGACGCGACATTAATATTCTAATATCTTAAATACATTTCAAGTATCACTCGCGAGAAATGTGCGTTGCCTGGAAATTCAGTTTAAAAAATTGAAATCCTCGAAATGTAGAACGAAATTTATATATCTTTTCTTCTCTTCACTTTTATTTACTTTTTTGATTATATTCACCGCTGCTCCTTAAAAATATTATCATTCAATATGATAAGTTTCGAAAATATCTCACTCAACGGTAAATCAAATTGAAATATATCAATCCGGATTTATATATATATATATATATGAAATAAAAAATGTGCTCGCAAAGCCAGCTAAAAAAATTTTGAAATTTTCAAAATGTAGAATAAAATTTGCATTTTTTTTCACTTTTATTTAATTTTTTGATTATATTTACCACTAATTCTTAAAAGCGCTATCATTTAATATGATAAGTTTCAAAAATATTACATGCGACGATGAACTCAAATATTAATATAAATATATTAATCCAAGTTAATAGATATATATGAGGAATAAACAATAATATAGGTAACAAAAGATAGAAATGTACAGAGAAGGAGAATTTTTTTTCTTTTTTCAAAATGCAACTTTAATTACCGCCCAAAATAATCGATAATTGCAATTGTCACTTACAAAGTACGGTGAGGTCGACCTGCACCTTCATAGGCTGCACGCTCATAATGTTGGAGACCTCGCACCTGTAGCGCGCCTTGTCATCTTCCGCCCGAGCTACGAACGACAATACATTCTCACTAACACCGGCCCCTCTGCGATGGGCCGCCGTCATCTTCTCGTCGTTCCTATACCAAACGATCTCCGCTTGCGGATTTCCACCACGCGATCGACATGCGAGCTCTACGTTTTGACCACGTTGTACGGTTTCGCCTTCGGTGTAACCCTCTATGTATGGTGGACCGGGTGGATCTGCGGAGGATCGAACAAGATGCGTTATACGAAGGCTTTGCGCGCTAATGAAACTTATTCGAAAGCTTATCCGGATAATCTGACTGAGAGCCATTCGAGCTCGAAGAATAGCGATGTGCACGCAAAATGTAAGAGAAGATCCCTCTTTACAAATATGTAAATTTGCGTCGCTGCTTTTCAGGAGATTACATTACGTTAGTATAATAAATTCAACATAACTTATTATACATTAATTTGAGTAATACTTGTATGAAAACTATGTTATGTAGATTCGGATTAAGTAGATTATATTATTTATAATTTGGGCAAACTATACATATATATATATTATTTTATTATCTATACTTATCTTGTTTTCTTTTTTGTAAGTACATTTCAAGAGAAGCTCTTTTCATCCGCATATAAATGAGATCTACTAAAGTCTTCTGTATACAAATAAAATATCGTGAAATTAAAAAAAGAGGGAGAAAATATATTTTTTTGTTCAAAAATTATATTTAGAAGTCCAATAGATTCGAGATTATAAAATAATATCAATTTTCCATAAAAATTCGACAGCCCGGTATCTAATTTTATTTAAGCGCTCATTATGCTTTTTTTATGATTTAATACCGAGCGTATTCGATATGCGTATCGATTGCGATGCATTAACGATCACGCGAGCGTACGCACTTATGTATCGATCATACTTACAGAAAACGGAGAGTGTAATGGTCGCCCGCATAGGCCTGTCTATGGGTATTGCTGGATGGCTGGCCTCGCAGGTGTAATCCATCCCATTATCGTCCGCCGTAGGCATGATAGTAATGGAACCGTGAGTGTCGTACTTGAGCAATTCCCTAGACATCTCTCCGGGCTTGGTCGTCTCCTTGTCTGTAACATGATCCGCGCAAATCGCGTAATAAATACTACCTGCCATCCGCTTTTACTTTATAGCCCTCAAAATTAGTCACTTTTTTCTCTTTGATTATTGTTTGCTTTTTATATTATTCGATTATCTTCGATAAAGTAAAGAATTCCTCGTTGCCACCTATTTTCTTTTATTTTATCTGCTTTTATTTTACCTCGATCGATTTTGTCAATTATTATTATCATTCTTTGATAAGATTTCTCATATTATCAGATAATTTCAAGAATGTCAAAAAAATGTTACATCAACGTCTTCATCTATTTTCTAGTCGTTAGACTAAATGCAAATTTCGCTAAAATTATATACATTAATAATTTCTCATTTTGTAATTAATTATTTGTTCAAGAAAATTAGAAAATGTTTCTCTTTATGAATTTGTTCAAAGAAATATATTCGATAGCGATACATAATTTTTTTATCATCAAACTTTTTAGATTTTGTATTTAAATATCGCAGAATTGAGTCAGATCAAATAGATGATGTCAATTTTTGATCAATCATTGTAATCATTAGATTTGTATATGTATATATATATATATATATATATATATATATATATATATATAAATGTACAAGATGTCGAATTAATTCGAGACTCGCGGAGAAAGCAGAATTATTCATCATGCGGCACGCGGAGACCCGTAATTTACATTAAAAGCTGAATACGCAACGTTATGAGAAGTACACATACGTTTTTTTCGCGGTGCGCTCCTTTTTAAATCTCCGTTAAAAGCTCCGGGCGAGCTTTTACGCGAAAGCGCGACGCACGGCTCTTTATTCCTCGCATCACGCGGTCCACACAGTTTTCGGAGACGCGTCGGATACAAATGCTCCCGGCTGTCAACGGTGCCTTAACTAGGATGCGTAGCAGTCGGGGAAAGAATTGTTGTTAGAATGACGAGCGAGATTCAGCATCGTAATGCACACAAAGGAAACGACGACGGTCGCGATTTATTTCCGAGCAAACTTGCGTCTCGTAGCTCCTGCAACTGTTGTTAGGTAACGCATCCAAGAGATTTATATCTAGCTGGTGCTAGAAAGAGAAAAGAGAGAGAGAGAGAGAGAGAGAGAGAGAGAGATTTTGATGCATTTCTTGTTCCAATTTTTTTGCAAATTTAAAGTAATGTTAGATGCAATGTTAGATAAGATGTTAAATAATCTGCGCCTTGGCTCTTATTTACCAGTTTTTCCATTTAATCGGTAATACTCTGAGCTTATTGCTATTATTGTTAAATAATTCCATCGCGAAGAATTTCAATTTATATGTATATATATTGAAAAAAAATTTTATATATTACATATTCTATAAGAATGTACAGCTCTCTCTCTCTCTCTATTCACTGTTATAAAGAGGAGATAGATAGAGAAAAAAAGATGGTTCATAAATTTTCATTACAATACTACAAAAAATTTTAATCTTTTCTTTTTTCATATATTACAAACACCGCAATAGAGATATAATATGAAAGAAACATGCAATGCAAAATAATATTGAAATATTCATTTTATCTTACATTAAATATTTCACTAAATATGAAGCAACTTTCTTTTAAATACCTACATATTCATCACGCCTGCTTATTTGTATTATCTATTTGTTGTTATTCGCGTTAATAAAAAACGCGTGCTTTTACCTCTTCGTGCACTTTGCGTGTATGATAGACAAGTAGTTATATAGTTTTATAAAACATGCAGCTGAATTTCCACAGTGTAATAAAGCAGTCAAATCTAATTTCAAATAATCTCTTTATGAGTATTTTCCAGATGGGCGAAAGCAACTGAGATTTTTATCAAATTTATTCTTTTATGATAATACTTTTTTATATGTTTATGTTTACATACACAAAAATACATATATGCAAAATATATGTATATATAAACCTGTTTTTTTATAAAAAAAAATATGAAATATTAATGGAAATATTAATAATATTACATAATAGGGTTTATGTAAATGCATTTCGTAAATTTAAAAGGCATCTTTTATTTTCTTCTCTTTTTCTCTCTTTTCTTTTCTAGATTAATTAATATTTCAGTGACAAGAAATAATAATTTTTTTATTCATCGGATATCCATTCGTTCAAAAAAGTAAGAAGTATCTTTATGCAAAATATTATGCGGAAAACTTTCTTATTTGCTCGATTCTCACCCGCAAGCTCGTGTTGCCGAAATTTAGATGTATGTTCACTTTACGTATGTGAGCATTACATCGCGCGACGAGCCACTTTTAATTTTCGTGCTACTTATCAACGCGTTTCATCAGGATATATTTTAGTTCTGCTCTCTCTTTTCCGAATGACGCAATCGTTTGATGCCTCGTCGAGTTGTCTCCAGCCGAATGTAAAAACACAAGCGGTGAGCGCGAGCGCGAGACACAAACGTCAATTTCGGTAGTTGGAGCGCGGCCAGAATTGTGTGTCACGGGATCGATCGAAGATGCTTTTGGCAACTGGAAGCAGCGTTAGAAAGGGAGGCGTCTCGACACCCATCCCTTCAATCTTTTTACTTGCTATACTTTTACGAGCGCGACTCGGTAAGCGCTTTGAAAAAAAAAACAAAAAAAAAAAAAACAGCCTCTGGTGAAATTCAAGATTACTTATTTGTCTCAGCATCGTGTTAAGCTAAGCGACTACACTATATTCACAGTATTTATATTATTATACCTCTCAATTTATATTTTTTACAATTATAGAAGATCTATATAAGAGAGAAGAAGATTTTTTCTTATTTAATTTATCTTCTACAAAGACAGATAAGAAATGAGAAAAATTACGTTTTATAAATATGAATACATCCAGGAGCAAAATCGCGTTTAGTATCCACTTAGCATATTCCATTCTTTATAATATACATATAATCTATATGTCTCTATGAATATGTCATCCAATATGACAGATGACAATTAGAGTTGCAGTCTATCAATCTACCAATATTAAGGTATAACGTTGAATCTTCGGTTAATAACTGCTGTTATCGCTTCTCTTATATTATTAAATATTGATTAGTCAAGAATTTGATTTATTTGTTTGATATTTACATTTTGTGATATAATATATTTATAATAATCTCCATACAGAACAGTTTCATTAAGTAACACAAAAAGGAATAGACATATGTTACATATTAAATACGTGAAAAGATAAAGAGAGTTAATTAAAAAAAGAATATTAAAAATTTTTTTTCACCGACTAAAACTTGTTTTTACATTATCACGAACATTATTTATTATCCTGATCGAAATTTAGTTAGGCGATACCGCGTTATTAGAGCAGAATCTGTGCTTATCTACACGCGTATAGTGCGGCGCGCTTATTTGATCCTTGTCGTGTAATAACCATGATATATTCATTCGCGCGCGGTATTATCGTAATTGAATATCAATGCGCGTAACAAGATAGCTACTTACCACCCTGGATAGAGATTGCGGTGATACTGGTGTCGCCGCCCTTGATCTGCACGTTCCCGCGATACCAGATGATCGAGGCGGCCGGCTTAGCCGATCTGACGATGCACTCTAATCGTCGCGACTCTCCCACCTTCACCTCGATTATCCGTTTATTTGGATGACTGCTGATCTCTACCTTTCGCGGTGGCGCTGGAAAAAGAGGAAATACCATAAAACGTTATATATCGTATAAATTTTCGGGATTTTTATACGGTGATTTTAATGCATAAAGAAAGAAAAATATAAATGTTAAAATACAGCAAAGTATTGACAGCTACTATCTGTTATATACATACATATTTTGATGATTTAAAAAGTGAGATAATTCCACTAACTCGATATACAAAGTTTTTCCGACTTACAATTAGCGATCGTAAGTATCGTATATATTCTACGTAAGCAACCAATTTGCAAACGATTTTTTCTCTTGATGAACCGAACGTCTTTGCATCTTATGTTTTAAAATATTAAACATTAGAGATCTCAGTGTATAATTGAATCTTAAATTAAAAGACTTTACTCAAATTCATTGAAAGTTAATTAAGTAATAGGATCCTATCTATTTAGCAAGCTTGTAAATCTTGTTCCTCGGAAGAAGTTTATTTTTGCTCGCTCAAAAACTATGCACTTCACATTTTATACGTATTATATATCCATTTACGCGGACCGAATATATATTATATTATTTTTAAATATCTAATATATCAGACTGAAATTTTCCGCGACAATCTTGTTGTGACCCGGCGGGATCGTCAACACACGTAATCATGTTGTCATTAATTTTGCACGGTTGTATCCGGTTAAACGCGTGGTGGTTTAAAAATAAAATTGTAAGCGCTGCGCGCCGCTAAATCGTCATTTCGAATAAATCGCACATATCGTATACATAGATTTTCGGACATTTTCCATGATAAACGACGCAATCTGCTGATTTCGAACGATCCGCGTTCGCTCTTGTTTTATAGCGCCCGCTTTTCACGTACCAATCTCTCTCTCTCTCTCTCTCTCTCTCTCTCTCTCTCTTCCTCTCTCTTCTCATCCATGAGTTAATTTAATGTCAGAATAGCGCGCGCGATTTATTGCCGGATTCTATTAAGCGCATATTGAAAATCATGCTCGTCGGCGTTATAATTATATACGCGGCGTGGCACTATATGCGTAAATGCGTAATCGCATTTAACTTGATCGAATTGCTTCCACTTAGGCGAAATAACTCGCGTAAAGAAAATGTAACCATCCAGAAAGTGTATGCAGATTCTGCGGAATAAGGATATAATAGACGATAATATCATAAAAAAGATAGACATCCTCTCCTTCGATAATTAAACTTTTATTTTACATTGCAATTATATAAAAATATTTATCATTATTTATTTAAAAAATTATCTTTTTTATTCTAATTTTACTTAAGGAAACGTAATATCTTGGGACGAATATTATGTATAATTTTCTTTTTGTAAAGAGATTCAAAAAGTAGACAGTAAAAATGTGCAAATTTGTTTAAATTATATTTGCGTATATTTTTCGATGAGACTTGATAGAGTGAAGTTTTAAACGCGAAATCTGAAAAATGAAAATATTCATTGAGACAATCACGCAATTGAACCATTGATTTGAGTTTAATGATTATACTATTGACCTTTATTTTCGTCGTCGACAATACAATCTTTTTTTCGATTTATTACGATTCTATTACAAATTAAAAAGCCGTCATTGAAATATGTTATCGAGGAATACTTGTGTGTCCCATTCAGCCATTCGTATTCGATCGTTCGACAATGTATCAATTCGCTATTGATACGGCTGAATGCAACACGTACTTCGTACATTCAATAAATAAAATCTGCATTATGAAACTGCTATTCCAGTAGAACTTTATATTTAATAATATTTTATTCAGCATCGCGCGCTTTATATATCATATAATTCCAAAAATTCGAGGATCCGAGTACACAAAGCGATTATTTTTTTTCAAAATTGTATATTGCATAGACATTTTAACAATACACTGCATATAATATGCTCTATACATGGTAATTATAAAAGTATAATACGAACAAAAATTGGCAGTAATTTAATTGTAAAAAAATGGAAAGAATTTAATTCTTGAAAATCGGCGTAGATTTAATCAGTACAAGTTGACAAAAGTTTAATCGGTATATATTGAAAAAGAAATAGAGATTTAATACACTACATATTCTCTACTGGTCGGTCTCTCTACAGCGTGACAAATTTTAAACTTTTGCGAGAGATGACAGGAATGCTGCTTGCTCTCTCTGTGAAAAATTCACTCGAACAACGCGGTCGTTTGTGTAAAGGAATAGACCCTTGATCGAAGGCCAAATACACATTTATGCGCGAGAGGTTCCATTTTTACGGTACGATTCGTGTAAATGACACTTTACGTAGCTGAACGACAATGACGACGACGCCGACGACGCCGTCGACGACGACAACGAAGGGAAAGGGAAGAGGAAAAGGGCGCTGGTTACCCGGCCGCTCTGCTGTCTGCCTTCTTGAGTTTATATTGGCAGTCGCTCGGAAATCCTCCGGGGGATGCACGCGCCGAGCTACTTTACCGCGTTACTTCCGGAAGCCACTTCGTCACCGCTGGACCTCCGGTATAGCGCGTCGACCGACGCGCAGCACCGGAGTCTCAGGACCCATTACCGATCCGAGATAAATTTTCTCGCTTCGATATTCCCCCCGGGCGCATTCGAGGGGGTCGCGTTCGTCTTCGGACGGCGAGTGTATTCTGCTACGATGCACCGGCGCCGATATAAAGCACCCGCAGAGACAAACGCAGTAGAGGTAATGGTCGTTATACGCGCATTTCCTGTCGGCGGTAACTGCGAACATTGTCGTGGAACTTCTCTCTCTCTCTCTCTCTCTCTCTCTCTCTCTCTCTCTCTGTCTCTCTCTCTCTGTCTCTCTCTCTCTCTCTCTCTCTCTCTCTCTCTCTATCTGTATCTATCTTATTGTTGAGAGAAATTGCTCGCGATGCTGCTTTTAATACTTAAATATACTGTATATTATACAAATACGTTTTTTATATGTGAATCTAAGTTCCTTTCCAAAGATGTTTTCAAAAATTAATTTTTTATAACGATTTAATGATTTTCAATAAAAGAAGAATGCCATTATTTTTCGCCAACCGACATATGCAGTGCGCACGTAACTACATAAATATATATTATCTTTTTAAATTTTTATCCAAACAAGAGGGATTTTTTAATTACATAATAAAAAATAATTATTAAGATTACTTTTCTTTTAAGTATCCATTTTATTTTTTTTTTTATATTTACATTTTATATTTTTCCTTTTATGTTTTTGGATTCTTCTTCTGTGAAAAGAATGCAAAGTATTTTTCCTCATACATGTACATCGCGTGTGGAATGTTTTTCTACTTATAAAATTCCCCCGATAACTTTTGCGTTGAGTTGATATCGCAAGTTTTTAATTTTGAATATTGCATATGTTGCACGATATTAAGTCCGAGATGGTTAAATCCTTGGTTGGAATAACGGAGAAGTAATTACTATTGATATGCGGAATAAAATGCTATTACTGTAATAGCGCTGGTGAGCCGAATTAAATTCAAATTAGAGTGCTAAAGAGAATACGACAGTTAACGCACCTAACGTGTTATCTTCGATATAAACCGTCTTGGGAAATCTGCATCGCAACGTAAATGACCCTGTCATAAAAAATGTAATAAAAAAATGTTTGTAATCAAAAAATTTGTAAAAAAGATACTCACTTTGATAAGAGTTTGTAGTGTTGTTGAACGAAATAAGAATGTATTTATTGATAAATATCGGGCGACTACTATTAATGTCGATAATTAGCGTTTACGTCACTTTCCATATAAATCGCGAATCATCTTTGAAAAGATTATGAAGATTGGCACGAAAATTCCAGAGATTCTCGGTTCGTGTCATAAATAATCTCTTATATATCCGGTCTTGACATCTAGTCTTCCAAGCAGGAAAATGCAAGACGTTAAAATGTAATTACTCTCATTTATGAAATACGATCGCGAAACAACATATAATGCAAGAACATAAATCAAGCTGTTAAGTTTTTTATGCATAAAACAGGATCTTGTGAACTCTTGCGTAAAATTGTCTCGACAGAATATTATAGTTAATTGTATTTAATATATTTTTTATCACGATATATATTGTGAATAGTACATCGCGCTATGTAACAACAAAATATTGAATTTATTGAATCGTACTTGAAAGAATGAACTTGTATTGTCAATGTCGTCTATTCTAGCAATTTTATCTATATCTATTATAAAATCGAAATTGTAAAACTACAATGTGAGAAATCAGATATAGTGTGTGTGTGTGCGCAGAGTTTGTTTTTAAATATTTAATTTATTGGAAATAGATTTTCGAAGTAACATTTATTTTTTATATTTACAGTTATTATACATTTATTTTTAAAACCCATTGAATTTTTCATTTTGTACTTTATCGTGCTTTACAATAGCAACTGCAATTAAATGTCACAGGCATATTAAATAAAACAATGAAATAAAACATGAGAGAGAGAGATAGAAAATATCCTAGAATAGTTAAGTCTTAAAATATATAAAGTCATTGAAAGAGAATTATATATCGTAATGCTTCCCGGCGTCCGTTTCGTCTCGTTTGAATCTCTCGAGATATGGCGTACAAAATAACAATCTCGGGAACAAAGATAGTAGCGCGTCGTAGAATAAAGATGCCAAACGGGGTGCGAAGTGAAGACAAATGGAGACATCGTCCCCCTCCTCAGATAACATCGTCGTTACAAAGCGAGGAAGGGACGAGAAAGTCAATTATTCGCTAAATGCTTATTTAGGCGCCGTTGCCGTCGGTCCCTCTACTCCATCTTCCATTTCATTTTCGCGTTTCTCTCATCCCTCATTCTTATCATCCCCCTCCCCCCGACCGGTAAGAACAGCGCGACACCCCTCTTGGTTCCTTATCTCTTGTGGGAGAAGCGTAATCGCGCGTCTCAGAGCGAAAGAGAGGTGTCGTGAAAGTCGAAGGATTGTTCTAATTACACGAAAGGATAGGGATACACAGGAGCAAGCGGGCAAGGGAAGAGGGAGCGGGGAGGAAAGGATTATACAGTCGAAAATATTTTACGGGAATCCCTCGAGCGAGTATCCCGACCTGAGCCGAGGAATTTATCCTCGCCTTTATGCATGAACGCGTCCCTCCTCCCTCGTAAGTGGATTCGACCGGGATTTATAGGCTAATGATCGTTACGGCTTCCGATTGCACGCGTTTGCGCCTGTAATCGTCCTGCGCCCACCAGCCCTTCGACGAGTGCACGCTAACGTTCCGTCCAGAGAGATTACTCGAGAAAATTTCCTAATCTCGCGACAGGCCGACATCCGCTTTTACCGTATATTACGAATAGCAGAATATGCATTATCATGCATGGGCATGATGTCTCTTTGAAAGGCGCGAATAACGGTGCTTTTCCAGGGAGATAATTTTTCAAGAACACATCTCTACGAAGTGATCATTGATTATAATCAAGCGGCGGGAATGGTTAGACAATATATGAAACTTTAAAATTGAATATTAACAAGTATTTTTAATAACTATTTCTTAAGTAATCTAAGATTAAAAATTCATTATAAGTTAATATATATCTTTATATATAAATACATACATACATACATACATACATACATACATTATATATATATATATATATATATATATATATATATATATATATATATGAATATTATATATATGAATTATATATTATATATAAATTACCATATATGTATACATATATATCACTTGTATTGTTCACATATAATTAGTTATTTTTTTATTTTTATTTTTTTTTACACAGAAAGTAATATAATTTAAGAGAGTATAATAATTTAAGATAGTTTTTTTTATAAACACTCCTGCAGAGATTTTATGGAGTAAAATTGGATCCGCACGCGTACCGGGAAAGATTGGATGGCAAGTAGTAAAGACATTTGATAGCAAATCTGGGAAAATTGCTCGTAGGAAACTCGTGCGTAGACGTAATCGCTGCGGTCTTGCGCGGAAGTGTCGCATTACGATTTATAGATCGCGCTTCGTTTTACAGTCATTAGTTCGAGTTAATAGGCACTGTACTCACACGCCGCTGCAATATATATGAGCGCTTATTTCTCTCAACTAATCGATAGCCGATGACACGTGTGTGCATCAGTGCTATCCAATACGGATGCAATCTGTCTTTCGGTCGTTATTCAACGCGTCTTCATAAATGAACGCGAATGGCAGCGGATCATCTTTTAATTGGAATATAAGAGTAGCAAATCTGTGCAACTTTTAATTTTATTATTAATAGCATCTGTACATATGATATTTAATTCTAATAATATATATTGCAAAAAAATATGATTTTTTTTTAGTAGCATAATAAAATGGCAAAGAATTGAAAGGAACCTGTATATGCGGTGAGTCAAATTGAATGAGTAATCTTCGTTATTTAATTAATATCAACTGAGGTTAATAAATGTGTAGCATTTGAAAATAAATAATTAAAAAAGACCAATGAATAAAAACAGTGTGTCACAGTACATATCCTTTATAATGTGTATGTAAAACTTTTTATTTATTTACGTATAATTAAATTAATAGAGAAAGAAAATATTCATAACACAATGTCGCGTTATTTCTCCATTTCGTTGTGCAAATTTGTATGTACTATAAAAATTCAGGTACAAGCACACAATACATATTAAATGCAGAAATTTAACGTTTCTATGGACGCGTTTATAAAATTTCCGTGAAATTCAAATGGAAAAACGGCAACGCGCGGCATGCATACATACCGCAGCGAGCATAGTAACGTTCAAAAGGCGAAATCTGAAAAAGTCTAAAGTTTCGCTGAGAAAAATCTCGTACCACGCGACCATTATCTACTTCGCTTATTTTCATACTAGTCCCGGAGAAACGGAGATTCATCTGCTGCGGCGCAATATGCGCATCATATAATACATTTTTATATATCGCGCGGGGATACATGAATTCAACGCGTCTCTCGTTTTCTTCTGTCTTTATTAAGACAAGCAACTTTTAAATTTTCAAACACGTGATATTATTCTACTTTTTTTAAATATTTCTCCAGTTCTTAAATTAAACTGAAAAAAAAATGCATTTTTTAACCCAAGAATAACAATAAAATTCTTCTCATCCCTTAAATGCATTTCTCGCGTAATTTAACAACATTTTCCTCAAAAGGGGTTCTTTCACGTCTTTTTTTATATTTCATATTCCTGTTTTTTATATATCTTTTTTATGCTTCCTTCTCGCTTTATATTTCCTTCATGCTTACACTTTATATACTTTTACTTTATATACATATTCCATCTGGAAAAGGTAAACAATGTTTTCATTACGCGAAGTCAATTTGGGGGATTCGATGGGCTTCTTTGTAACGAGCTTTTGCTTGCCGCGTATCCGCTCGTTGCTTGTTTCGCGATAAATCGCACCCGCACTTAGCGGCAATTGGATTCTAAGTCGCGTGGATGCGGGCAACCTGATAGACCGATAAAGCCCTCCATCCTTTTTACGCGAAATCGAACGGGTGGCGGCGAGTTTATCGGTCCCCGGTGGCCACATTGAGGAACGGCGGGTCTTTTCGACATTCTCTTTTTTTTTTTTCGTTCCTTCTTCCCTCCCAGACGTAAGCGCGAGTTCCGGTTTGACTCGTCATGAAATTCCTATGGGACGCTGCTATTTAATTTAATGGTACGGTGGTCCGTTCTTTCTTCGGGATCTTCGCGACTCGGGGAAAACAAAGAAAGTGGAGAAAGAGATGTACGGCGTGAACAAATGTTAGGAACATTTCCAATCAATCGCACCAATTCGTAAATTGCCTTGTAACGAACGTAATTAAAGAAGCTGTTGAAAATTCGTATATGTGTTATTTCGAATAATAATGGAAGAGAATGTACTTTAGCGAGTCAAGAGTAATCTAATTCGATGTTTTCTCTCGTGTCTCTCTCGCAGGATGGCATACTGGGTTTTCTATACGTAATGCAATTCGATTTCTGTCTCATATAAAACTTGCTAATGGATTCAGTGAAAATTAAAAATACGTTATGAATATTTCATTGGCTGATTACAACAACATGGGGAATATCATCTCATCTAAAATATACGATTAAATTTTTAAAATATTATTGTGAATATATATAAAAATTATATTATATATTTTTATATATATATATATATATATATGATGTGCCAATGAAATAAGTAACATCAACTTTATGTTTATGTCTATTTTATCATATTTTTATTAAATGACTATTTGCTTCGTCATTGAGAATTATACATTGTCGCAGTTTTTTTTATCTCGATTCAATCGAATTACATCTGCGAAATCGGAGACGTTCGTGTGTCCACAATCATTTTCATAATATCGAATTCATGACACGAGAGACCAAACAATTATTAGAAGGAATGACTAGTTCGCAGTGTAGAAATGGACTTATCCTCCTTTTTGAAGATGCCGTCACATTATACGACATCCGGACTATCCTCTCTCGCCGGACGAATCGGGAATCTGGTTTTCGGACCGAGTCACACCAGGCGGCGTCCGATCTCAAAACATCCATTTTACATTTTCCGGAGCAGTGGGTCGGAAGGACGCCGCCAATATGCCCGGAACTGGGTCGATGGATGGATCGCAGTCACGTCAGTGAACAAGGATGGAGAAACGGGATACGACCGAGAGAGAAAGAAAGAGGAGGAGAAGGGAAGTGGGAGGGAAAGGATAGACGTTCGAGCTGGGGTAGATTGTTAATTCGTTCGCGTTGGTTCGTCTTGGCGTTGTATCATTCATGTCCATGTATGTGCTTTGCAAGGAGCAACAATGCGTAAAGAGAGAGAGAGAGAGAGAGAGAGAGAGAGAGAGAGAGAGAGAGAGAGAGAGAGAGAGAGATAGAAAGAGAAGGGGAGGAGCTAGGAGGGCAGATGGCGGGTGAGAGTTCCGGGGTTTAGTGATAATTGAATGAACTGACGTTGTATCAGTGCGGGATTTCGTGCGGCATCGACCACCCTGCTTGTCTACCATGCCCTGCCACACCATGGCTTTGCCATGCTTTCGAATTCGCAAACGCAAACGTGCATTGACCCGCGTCGCAAACGAAACAAAAAAAAAAAGGAAAAACTAGAGAGAGGAGCTTCGATGGCTGGCATCAACGTTGATTAACGTCGTGCTTAACCTTCCTATTTTATGTATACTGATTGTCCGACTGATTCACTTTTATTTCCCCCAACACAATGTGCGAAGCGTATATTGAAAAAGAATATCTATTCTCATGGCGCGTCGAGGACGATTTGGAGCGAGGAAAGCGTATAATCCGTTTCGCGGAAAAATATCGTTCGCGAATGAATTAGAAGTGTTGAAACGCGCCACTTGAATTATTGTTACAAATATCTACGGTGAAAATTTCAGGTACAATGAGATTCAAAGTAATCGTGTAATTTAGATGGCACAAATGACACGTTATCATAATTTTGATTTATCGTAATAAATTTGCTTTATCACTGCGTGCCTCTGACTTCTTTTACTCGCGCTTATCGTCATTCGTGCTGCAGTGGATCGTATTTTATTGCCTTTAAAGGGAAGGTCGTTTCGAATTACGGTGTTACAGGACTGCGCAATAACCGCGTCTACGATCCAACATTAAAATGACATTTTCATGATAAACGGTGTAATATCTACGATGCTCTGTTTATTGCATTCTTAAAAGTTAGAAAAATTCCACTTTAGGATATAAAACGAGATAGTATTTCGTAGATTATGGGCAGAAAAATTCTATTTTTTTCAGACAGCTATAATGGGACATCGGAACTTTTCAGGATGTTTTGACGATTTCGAAAAATGTACATTTTTTAACTATCTTACGAAAGTTTTTTATGTCCTTATCAACAGTCGTAAAAAAAAAAGAATGCCGTTCGACGTTTCAATTTCACTTCTGCGAGAGAATGTCGCTTCCGAATAAAGCGTTCCAGAGAAAAAAAAGTCTCTGCGTGCCGAGTGTGTATTTTAATCGCCGAGGTGAATAACGTCGTATATCGATAACCGACGCGGGAAAACTCGGCCAACAGACATCCGCAGTTACGCGGTTTTTCGCGTTTTACGCGAAAGGAAGAACTTTGGAGCGTTCTTCGGCGTACAACACGGCACCGACATTGTGTCGCCCGTGCACCACCCGTTTTTCCGCGTTGGCGTGTCTTTACTTTTTCCCCCGGACGTGCTTCTACGTCTTGCTAGGCGAGTGGTGCCCCGGCGAGTCATGCAAGTACCACGAGTTTCATGAAAAATCGGGAAAGTTGAATGTTCTCCGCGTAGCGAGGATGCACTGGCCGATGCGATGAGATCCCTTGGTTCCGACTATCCCTACAGAGACGGCCAAAAGGGGACAAGGAAGAGGAAAACTTTCTGAAAACACGTACTGCTCGCGCGAGTAAATTTTAATAATACCTCGTCTATTATTAAAGTCTCTCACCCATTCCTACCATTTATGTTTTAGCAAGAGAACAACGAATTCTATACAAGTTTCAACATACTTGTCCCTTTTTCAAGAGAGATTTCATACCCTGTATGAAATATATATATATATGCTCCAAGTATTATAAACGGAGTCAATGCAATGTCTCGTTAATTATTCATAGAAATGTTTGAAATATTGTACAACACCGAAAAAAGCGAAAAAATATATTAAAAAAAAAAATATTCGTGTCAATAAGTAATTTTTAGAATGAAAGAATTTTGATTAATTGAAGAATAAAAGAAGGAAAAATGTTATTTCTAATTAAATTGAAAAAAATATTGTCTCAACGAAACATTGAAAATGAAAAGCTAATCATTTAACTTCTTGCTGAGCAGGATTAGGTTCCGCAGAATCTTCCGCAGAATCTTTAGCTGAGAGAAAATATATTTCGGGCATAGATATAGAATTGTAGATGATTAATTATCCTTTTTACGATCGCGCAAGTCGATATATCGAAAAGAGCGAGATGAAGGAAAAATGATGAAACAGATTATAGAACGTTTCAGGATCGTTACTTAGAGAATTTATGTGCACGAGCCATGTGTAGCTGCCATGTTCCTAAAAGACGAATCTATCGTGTGCAATAGATATACGCTTCCGATTCTTTTACAACGTGGTGGTCGATCGCGAAAGACGAGATACCGGCGGCAATGTTTATAAAAAAATCATGCTATTAAAATTAGATTTCTAACTAAAATCGATAATTTGCGTCTGGAAAGAAAAATTCGTGGTCTCTTTAAATAAAAGCCTTGGATCACGAAATTCAAAAGATTGTCCTTCAAAGTTGATGTTGAATTTAAAAAAATAAAACAATTTCTCTCTTTCTCCAATTAATAATTTATAATTCTTTTTTCTATTGAAGGAGAATAAATCGGCATTTAAATTGCCACAGAATATCGACAAAATTAAAAAATCTTATGACGTTCTATAAACGTAGCCGCGTGTCTTTGAATCGTATAAACTAAACTCCCATGCCCGGAGTCCGCCAATGGGGAGATCTCCTATTTCTCTAACGATCGTTCTATCGATCGATACACCTTTCTATTTCGCTCAAGCACCACCGATACCGCGAACAACCGCAGCGAGCGAACAGTCAGATGATAAACGCAGCTTCGGGGAATAGCAGCATACGAGTTCTCTCGTTCCTTCTGGTCGAAAGATCCCCCTTTCCTCCTTTCCCTCATCGCCTACCACGTTTCTTGGCGAAAGGGGCACGTACCGTATCGCGATGACGGGACGGTCGCACGAGGGCACTTTACTAAACGGTCGATAGAAGGCGGTGGACGCTCCGCTTCGATGAAATACGAGCGCGACGCAGCAGCTGCTTCGTATCGTCGTCAGGAACAATGTTTCGTACAATGTTCACGGCTACAGCGGCAGCAACAGCAGCAGCAGCAGACTTGGGACTTGTCGTCTATATACGATCATTCTTTGTTCAATGGCGGAGGTTGAATTACGAAAAATTTCAGCTCAGTATCATCTTCCTGCGTGAACAAACCGCGCGACTGCTTCCCCTCCCCGGAAATTGGTTGTATCTTTCGTGCTCGAAAATATAATACAACTACATACTAGACAAGCTAGTTAGCAATTTTTAAAGAGGGGGAGAAAAAGATGAAAAATTCAAATTTCTTTTCTTTCTATCTCTTTACGTATATGTGCAATATTGCGCAATGCGAATTATTTCTCACAAAAATTTAGGAAAATAATATTCGGACGTATACACGTGTGTTTTCGTGCGCTCGCAAAATCAGGATACGCGCAGTTTGACAAGGTCGAAAAAAAGAAAAAGGGAAAAAATGCGTTGTGAACATACGCTCGGCAAGCATCCCCGTCCAAGTCCGAGCCTTAGAAAGAACGAAACTGAATTTTCTTGTAAATTTTTACGGCCGCTTTTAGCGTTTACTCTTCGTAGCGTGGCGAGAACGAAACTTGAAAGTAAACCGAGACCGCGAAGAGACAGGTGCTTCCTCGTGCGCGCACAGGAAACCTCCACCCACGCGCTTCTATAAATATTTAAATAAAACTGTAATTTTTTAACAAGCGTCTCGTTACAATTTGCTCTCATTTGCTAAGTGTAACTAACTTGCATGAAGAACAGTTGATTCTCTTTTTCCCTCCCTTACAACGAGGTAATCATTAAATATGTAATAATAACCGTAAAAATGCAATCGAGAAAAGCATATTAAAAAATAAATTGCATTCGTCGAATTAATAAATTGTAAAATCATCGTGTTAAAAATATTATATCATAACCGTAAGAAAGAATAAAATTGCGTATTATACTTTTCTCAATCAGATTTCGTTAAAAAAGTAAAACTTGGATTTATAATTTTAATTAACATAAGTTAAAAAATGTCTCTTATATATATATAAAGAGTATGACTCTTTTCTGATTGGTTCCCATTCTTTATGTTCTGCATCCTACTCCTTTCACGCATGATAAAAATTGCAGTAACGTATAAAAGGAAAAACATAAAACACACTGGTGCCGCCATCAGGTTCTCTATGTAGAGGTGTTCTATGAATTCTTAAAATACTATAACATTACGTAGGCAGGTCTTTTCTAAAGCAAGCTCGACACCGTCTGTGCGCAAGAATCGTACGAGAGAGAGAGAGAGAGAGAGAGAGACCCAAGCTCTTCTAAGACTGCTATTATATAAGTCGTAATAGACTTAGATATGCCCTTTTTGCCTTATTAATGCCCGTATAAAGATACTCTCAGGCGAAGCTCGAAAATTGCAACAAACTACAAAGTAACATTATGTTCTGAGCTAGAGAAATTTTACTCTAGTTTGTTAACATCTCCGATATTATATTACGAAAGCCATTATAACGCGAAAAGGACTATTTTCTTCGTTATTATAAATATTTATTTCTATCGAAAAGACTCAAATAATTACTGTCTCTCGGTATTAAATTTCAAGAACAAAATACATGTTCACTTAAAAAAAGAGAGAGTTTAGTCTAGAATTTTTTAAATTATATAAAAAATATATTTTCTTCCTTCCGTTATCTATGCATAATATTTTTTATTTGTTATTTCTATCGGTAAAACATATTATTATTATTAAATCCTTTCGATTTCTCTCATTCTTTCATATAAGATTTTAATAAGAGATGTCATTATATATATTATATCATTTTCTACATATGATCCTTAGAGCGGCGAAATAATGGGCATGTAATTCTAAAATCCGGGCGGCGAGCAGCAGCACTAATTAACGAGCGTAATAGGGTAGAATCCGTCGAGTCGATGAATCGAGTAATCGTTTGCTCGCCTCTCTAATCCTGATTAAATACGAGAGCATCTATCGCGGGTGGAGAGGAAAGAGGGGAAGGTTTTCTGTTTCGCAACGTCTGACTAGAAGGACGTACTTACGGCGGCATATAACGTAGCTTGTTAATGCAGTACTTACACTGTTCGCCTATCCTCTGCTATTCTTCTCTTCCGTACCGTTCTTTTCCTTAGCGCGTGCGATTCCACGAGTCTCTCCGCATGCATTATTCAGAAACACTTTACATTATTTAAAGGGACATTTTCCCCCTCGCGCGGTTACGTTGTTGCTTAGAGAAGGCAATAAGGTGGGGATAGAAGGGAGAGAGAGAGAGAGAGAGAGAGAGAAAAAATGGTCGGGGAAAATAGTGCGAGTGCGAATAATTATAAGACTGCGCAAGGAAAATTAAAAAAACAAACGCACGGCCGCGTGATGATTTATTCGCCTCTAGCACAAAATGAAATAATTAAAACACCGATGATTTATCGTTCTCCTACTATAATGTCTGGAGATGATACGCGGATTTTTGTCCGCCGTGAAAATAAATATCGTTGATACGTCGGGAGACGCGGGACATGAAACGTGAAAACGTTTCTGCGCTTTTTCGAGTTGTGTTCCGTACTTACGGTCGTAAATCACGATTTGCGAGAAGAACAATTAAAACGAATACTCGCGCATTGTTTATACCCCCGTGTCTTTTCGTTTACTCTTGCATGATCCTTTAATACCTCGCGAGATTCACCTCTCTCCTGAAGAGTAACCAGAAATATAAAAGTTATTTGTGCAACGGAAAATTAGAGATCTTTTCAGCTTCTGAATGGTATACAAGTCTAACGTGGTAGGAATTTGCAGAAATTGACGATGGAAAGAGACATCGGAGAGGAAATTGCGCAATGTAGGAACGCCAAGGCTTTAATTCCGCAACCGATCCTTCGGATTTCGTAGAAATTAGGTCGTGAAATCGATTCCGGAATGCTTCCATGTTCGTCATGATAGATTGTCATTCGCTTTAAATTGATATTTTTTTTCCTTCAAGCTCTGAAAGCGCAATGAAAGCTGACGACGAATTCTCTGTGTGTGCATACTTTTTCCGTTATTAACTTTTCCTTCTCATCTTAGTTCTTAATTATTGCTGGATATTTGAAAACTACTATTAATTACACTATAAATTGGATTATTTAAAATTATCAATACATTTTATATATATATATATATATATATATATATATATAATAAATATAAAAAATATTTGGAAATGCAATTTGCAATATATCGTATGTGTATATTAAAATTACTTAATTCATGATTTCCTATTTCTTTTTCATTTCGTTTATTAAAAATTTTAATTTTTATTCAGCTAGTTCTAAAAAATGGCATTAAACAACTGCATATTTTTCCTGTTTAATTCGCGTTTCATAAATTAATTATGTCTTCGTTTTCTTTTCGCGTGCAGCAGGCAGCGCTAATTTTGCATCCGCATACTTCTTGAGAATTTCTTTGCTGACTGCTCCAAGAACGTCTTTTTCGCGTAATTTATTCTTGCGATGGAGAGGGAGAAAGTTTTATTCCGGAACTCCTTGACTTTGTCTTTGCTAAACTAATTACTTATCAGTGCTATGAATATTATGACGCCGTTAAAACATCGAGATTGCGATCGATCATGAAAAGAGAGGATCATCTCGGATTTACATTCGAGAAGATTGTTTATCTATCCGTAACAATGACCGCGCAGTTAATCTCGCTATGATTCAATATGTTATCTTAGAAAATATAAGATGCATTGTGTGCAGATCAAAGTCTCTTAATCAACAGACATAATCGACGTAAGATTTCCTCGGAGATCTGAGATCGTATTTTATCCTTAGTTTGATTATTAAGTCAACATCTTTTGCAAAAATATATCAATTTTTGACAAATATATCGAGATCAGAATCTTCACTTTAAGGGTTTAAGCCTGTCAGTGTTGAAGTTTGCTTTTTGGAACAAAAATATCATTCGCGTCTTCTTTCACATTTGCATTTAATTCCGGAAAGCAATAAATGAAGTAAAGCAGTAAATGTGAAAGATATTAGATATCTATATCATTATATCATAATGATTCTCAGTAAAATAAAATATATGTCTAGATAATGAACCTATTACATATAACATTAAAAATATTATGAGAAATTGAGTAGAAAATGGCGAGAATCGGCAATTAATATCAATGCGATATAATTCGGCTATTTTGCAAATTTTCCGAAAGTTAGATGGTTTGATAAAATCCTGACGCAAGCGAGGTCATCGCCGTGAAACGTTTTGGAATTTGAGCTTTGAGCGAGGTGTCTGCCAGAGTCAAGGATCGTCGACACAGTTTGCTCTTTGACGAGAGCAATCATGGTTTCTGAATGCGGAACATTGCGTCAGTCGGGATAGAGAAATGAAAGCTAGAGGTGTGGGACGAGGAGAGAAGAGAAAAGAAAAGAGGGAAAAGCGGGGGGGAGGGCAAGGGAAAGAGGAAAACGAACGGTTGCAATCATGCAGTCGTCAATACGTCGGCATAAGCCCTCGAGTGCTTCTTCAGTTTTCGTGTTTGTCGTCGCTGACTCGTCCGCACAAATTAAATACCGTGTAAGAATGGAAAAGTCGAGGGGAAAGGAGAATGCAGTGACACTCTCTCGTGATCGTCTCGCGATGATGCAGACGATTCTTTTGCGCTCGATGTATTGCTCTTCTTCTTGATTTTTTTCACGCTGCTCGTCTAGCAAAGTCTTGTGCTTAATGATGTACCCGTAAAAGAAAACAACAACATCTCTTCATGTTGATCTTTTTTTCTTTTTTTCTTAAGAATTGAACGAAAACCGTAAATTATCCACAGAATTATCTCGACCAAGTATACAGTCATTTTTCAAAGCGGGTTTATATTTTTGCAATATATTTGAAACGTCCACAACTTTTTTAATTTGCAATTTTTTTAAATCATTTTTTCTTAAAGAATGATTATATTTTCCATTGCGTTACAATTTTCTATACGTTGCGCTGTAAACTTTTGAAATAGCTGTATCGCACTTTACATCTTCATCGAAGATCAACCGAAATGGAAATGACAGGGTTTAATATCGCTCACTTTATTTTCCATCTCCATTTCCTTGCGTGTCACGAATTCAGGAAGAGACTCCCGACGACGATCTCGTCTGCGGAAACTGTCGAGACGCCGAATTCCCGGACGAGATGGAAAATTACAGTACGAACGTCGCGCAACGCGTTGGTTCCGTTTGCCGGACGCGGAATTTATTACGCTTATCGCTCGAACGACGTATATTCGTTGATTCTATTTTCATGTCGAAATGTAAATGTATTCGGGAACGAACGACCGCGTCCACCGCTGTTGGAAACTCACCGACCTATCAAGCTCGCCGCCACACGCGTTTCTCGTTGATTCCGCAAACGCGGACGCATTATGCGACGCATCGATATTAATCGGACGCGCGTTTCGGACAAGCCTTTCCGCCGATGTAATCGACATTGAATTACATATAATAGCGATCTATCGATTTGTGATGTCGCGATTTTCCGGCAAGCTTAAAGACTATCACTGGCGCGTGGCGGTTATGCGAACTGTGACGTAACAATCGTGTTGCATCGGACGATTAGTAATTAAACGAGTTTTTTTCAAGAGCCATGTTAATTCACTAAAAACAGGATGAATTGGCATTTCGTTACGAACGAATAATGTTATAAAATTGCATTTACATTTGTAAATTGAACGATTTCATTAAAATAAAACAGTATTCAAAGAGGATGTTGTACTCTTATAAATATTTTTTCAATGAAAAAAACGTTCGTAATATGTCTCTTTCCGTAGTATACTTGTATACCTTTTTTGTTTTCTTTTGTTATAATCCATTTATTCATAGTCTATTTTGTGTCAAATGCAAAATTAATTTAATTTCAAACATTCCGCATATGCCACAAAATAGATTCCGTTTTCGTCGAAACTGCCCGCGGCATTTAAATTATGCGGCTGATATTGATAATTGTCAATCAAACACAATGAGAAATATGGCACTATTAACAGGACGAAGAGTATTGGACCGATATTTCTGTCATTATGATATTCAAGCGGAATGACGATATATCTGTGTGTAAAATATCTTTTCTTTTTCTTCTCTGCGTTTCACGAAAATACCAGACATTCTTTATTTTCACGACAAACATATCGTTATAATGTAATGACTTTTACAGAAATGGCAGGTAGCCGGGAAAAATTTCATTTATTTCGAGACGACAAATTTTCATTGTCCGTGTATCTAATAATGTCTATCACGTCTGGAGACACACATACAAATATATATAAACTTTTTCTTTATTAAACTTCTTGATGTACTTCTCGCGGCGAGTATTGTTCTGGGAAAAGGATATATGTATGTACGAGATATCACGCATTTTTTTTTCGCGATAACGGAGATTAAATATTGTAGACATGTTTATTTTATAAATAATAAATTATAAAGTATCAATGGCTTTGTTTAAATGGTTGAAAATTAAAAAGCCCTGAAGCGCAAGGTAAGCATCAAGATATTCAAATGTATAACAAGAGCGCTTTATCTTTGTTTAATTTTGTGCGAATTTTTTTAAATAGAACTTCAATCTGATTCGCGTTTAACGAGAAATATTTAATCAAGAGATTATGGGAAAACGTTCAAACAGATAAACGATTACTGCTTCGGCTTTACTGCGATAATGAAAAACAACGTTATGTATCAGCAGGGAAGATAATTACGTTGACGATCATAAATATGCTGAACAAACAAGGTAATTAGAAAAAATGAATGCGCGGTTGCCTTTTAACTGGTGAAAATGAGAAACGTTATTGATCGGACGCTACGCAATTTTGCGGTCGGCGAACCGCGAAACTGCTCTCGTCGCGTCAAACTTGGGATTTTTTCCGCCTCTTGAAAGTTCACGATAATCAAGCTTTACTTCCTGGAGCGCATAAACTTGGCACGCAACCTGTCGCGCATTTTATTTATATATATATATATTTTTTTTACCTCTACTCTGCGAAAATGATTTCTCTTTAACGCCAAGCGCGACTGCTTCATTTTTCGCATAATCTTTATATCAGATCAACAAAAGATTCGTCTATATTTTACAAGTATCACTTTGTTTTATTTTAGCAATTTTTAAGACACAAACATATGTATAATACTAATACATACTTAATTGAAATGAATTTGAATGGCGATACTTTTCGATTGCGAATTATTATAAACTCATTTTTCTCACATTCTTGCTCTCCTCGAATAGGATTCGAAATCGGATAATAATATTTAGCATATTGGTCGGACAGTTGCGAGATAGTTCGGCGAGTTACGAAATAATTTGCGCGCGTGTAATGGCTTTTTCGATTACAAGTGGAGTCCTCTCTATTCGATATGCGGAATGCGATTTCCGACGCAACGAGAGAGCCTCCGCGTGTTATTGCACGCGGCCACGAGAGAGATCAATCCCGAATATGCACGTGTGCGCGCGTGTTGATACAACGTCAACGTATACGCGGGGAATCGCGAACTCAACGGGGTTTATGCACGCGCTGAATAATGCGGCTGATACGCGCTGAGGGCGTGTTGTATATGGGCTTTAGGTCATCATCATCGTCGTCGTCGTCGATGCCTGGCCTACATTATGTTTAACGAACTTACCGCGCGGGTATGATACAACCCCGTATATATACGGTGTGTCGTTGTACCGCGCAACGTGTTGTAACACATTGTGTAACACTGTGCAGCACCGCTAATTAATTAACCCAAACAGAGTAGACTCTGTTTCTCTCTCTCTCTCTCTCTCTGTCGCTCGCTTCGTTGTTTAGAGAATTATTATTGTTACATAATGGTTACACTATTTAGCGACGGATTACTGAAGTTCGACACAGGCAAGATGAAATTTCACGCGTCAAATTTTTTATATACATTTTTTTTATATAACAGAGTGTTTACTCAAATTTTGTAAAAACTTTCCTGATTTTCTAGGTATTTTTATTAAAAATTCCATAAAGCGCGATTTTAAAGATTTTTTCAAGATTTGTTTATTTTTAAAATAAATTGTTTTATTATATTTTCTATATTTATTACTTGCATAATATTTTCATTTTATATCACTAAAAATTACAATAAGAAATATGTACTGCATATTTAATATTTTAAGATATTAAATATAAATAAACAGAGGCAGATATATATTTAGAATATAATTCACACTCCCTCTTGGTTCATCAGCGGATTACAGACTGTTTACAGTATAAAATAAAAAAAAAATATCAAAGAGAGAATTTTTTTAATATTCCTCAAATCCCAAAAAATTCCATGAAAATTCCTTGATTTTTTCAAATGCAAAAGAAAATGAAAATTCCAAGTTTTCTATGTTTTGGTGTAGATATCCTGTATAAAGATAGCGATACAGTCGATACGAATAATGAGCTTGAATAATGGAGTGTAAAAGAGGATAAAAGAAAGGAGAGAACCGTTTCGCGAAACTTCGCAAAGTAAATCATTCCAAAGTTTCCGATCTCTCGAGCTTTGAAGAAACGCGCCCAGGGGATCGTAGGGAACGAATATCGAATGGCAATTTGTTTCGCGGTGCCGGATTTCCTTTTTTCCGGGGCAATATTCGCCATCAACTATTTTTTCGCGCATAAAAAAAAACAGTCACCTGTCTTTCTTCGCTTTCGTCGCTTTCTGTCCGCGCTTTAATCCTACGACAGGTCTCTCGCAGCGGAAACTGAGGCGGTGTCCGCAACTGAGCGCGAAATGAGATTCATAGCGACATAAGGCGCGAGATACGACGTCTCTATTAAGGCGAAGCCAATCCAGCCGGCTGGATGGAAAATTGCATATATACGCGGCGGTGTCTGCGGCACGTATTACTATCGGCGTTTCGTAACGCCGGCATCTCATTGGGGTTTCACGCGCGTGTATAAGATTCGCAGAGAGGTGTGCGACGGTTGCATGTATGTATGTTTTGCGAGTCGCGCGTATGCACGTCGGGATAGATGCAAGTTATTCGACAGCCGCGACGAGTACGTTGCGTTACGTACGAACGCGAAACAAATTTCAACCTCGAAATTGGAAAGATTCGGGGTTAGCCGAAGCTCTACTCTTCGCGAGCTTACGCGACCGCGGATATTCCGCGTCGGATATAGTATTACGTGTAGAGAGCTCGTCAAACGGAAAGAGAGAGAGAGAGAGAGAGAAAAAAAAAACGAAAACTTTGTTTTACATTGAGTTCTTCGAATGTAGTAAGATTCTTTTAAATATGGATTACGTCCACGGATGTGGAAAATCGGATTTGGACAAGATTTCGCGGTCTATGAAATATGTATGATGCGCACAATGTTTCTCTACTTTTATCGTAATAATATTGTTTTCTTTACTATTTATCTATATGTATTTATGTATATGTCACAATTATATATATATATATATGTATATATAATATTACAATAATTATTAAAATTATTCAATTATTATACCTCTGATGAAGTTTTGATTCTTTATTGTGATCACAATTAATAGATTTTCATCTTTTGTGCACGATTTATTAACTTAAATTAATAGATCTATTTCCACAGAGCTTAAGAATTAATTATTCTATTATTATATGCCGCAAATTTTTATTATATCATTGTTTATGTCAGAATTTATATACGGAATTTTGAACATACCTGCAATTTCTTTCAAAGAAAGATAGAGAAATTCTTTCAAAAAGAGAAAATAAACATTAGATAACTATCTTTTACCTTTCTTTGAAATAATATATCGTTTTTTCCTCCCACATTTCGTTACAAAGTTATTTTCTGCCATATATATAATGAAGAGATTTATCCAATTATTCTTTATATCTCTCTATATCAATCATGTTAGCGGTTATTTCTCTCAGAGGGAGGTCTCTCTTTTCCGTACATCTTCTCTATCCGCGTATCTCGGTTTCGCGTTCTCTGGCTCATCGCATTCGCGTGTGACCAGAGGTTCACAGTAAATATTGACGTTTACATCAGCGATATACTCGCACAGTCCGTTGTGGGTTTTACGATTCGCGAACTCAGTCCCGTGTAAAGCTTATGGCTGTCGACCAGCTCGATCTGAATCAAGGTTGCGTAATTGGAGTTCGCATCGCGCACAGTTCGATTTGCTTCCGTTCTCTTCTCCCTCCTCCTGTCGCGCAGGAGACAGGGTGTGAGGTCATTGAGGTTCTCGCCCTCTCGCGCCCGGCCCTTTTCATCCCGCGGAATTAGTGCGTGTAATTAGAAACGCTCTCGACTGCGATACGCGCGAGAATCGAGCCGAACGTCGAAGCTAGTTTGGTTTAACTTCGTTCCGTCGAATAGAACTCTCTTTCCCTCTCGATAAATAATGTCATTTTCACTCGCAAAATTGAGAAATGTCTTTTCATTAAACACTCAGTCTACTTTAGAGAGTAAAAAAAGTGATTTCTTTTTTACATTTTCTGAAAGTATGATGTCTGAAGAATATGTCTTTTGAATTTTATTAAAAAATTCGTAAAATTAATGAAGTTATAAGACTTTGAATAAGATAGTGCGCGTATCTTTAAATGAGCCTGTAAAACTTTAAAATTGTTTTTCTCAAAACACTATTTTCAAAGTTGGTGACACAGATATTAAAAACTAATGGATCAACTTTTTACGAAATTTAACACTTTTTTGGATACTGAATTTAATTAGAATTTGAAAACTTAATATTTTTCTGATTTTCAAAAAATGAAAAAATCTCAGCAAAATTGAAACATCTAATTTTAAAATGATACCATTTTGTTATTTTTTAATTTTTACTAATGAAATTAAGTTTAATATCCTAAAAATATCCTACAGAATAAAATTAGATCGAGTTTTTTCATTTCAGATAATTTCACAAAGAGCAACACGTCACACTCGTTTTTGAATACGCTACGCATAGAGGCTCGTATTGAACAAAAAGCTAAATATCCTAGATTTAAAGACATTAACGTATTGTTTAAATATCAATAAAACATACATAAAAAGATTAATTTCTAATATTCAAAAAAAAAATTCCTAAAAATCATGAATTTTTCATATACTGTCAGAGTAAACTGTACCCTTAAATCCTTTGCAATTCATCTTAATTGTTATTAATAATTCGCAATATAATTTAAATCATCATTCTCTTTTTACAATTCACAAAGATATTTGAATACTTTAGATAAAAAAAAAAAATAGATTCACACATTTTCCAGTCATAAACATGATACCATTTCTTTCTCGTTTAGTACTGCCATTCCATTCCCATTCTTCAATTATCTCGACTATCTATTGGACGTGATGTCGCAAATCCAGAGCTGCGAGAGAGTTTTATTACAGGTGGTGTCGCAATGATCCGTTCATCCTCGCGATGCGGTGCATTCGGAACGATTCATCGACAGTGAGGGTGACGGCCAGAGTATCGATATTTGACGGAGTTTCCGAAAATTGCTGCCGCGTTGCTTATATAAACTGGGTCGCCTACATACACGCTTCGCACGCACTATATCGAGCGCACTCACGCATTGATAACTCGTCGTCGCTTCAACCAAGAGAAAGAGAGAGAGAGAGAGAGAGAGAGAGAGAGAGAAAGAGAGAGAGAGAGAGAGAGAAGGGTTCAACCCGGTCGATTCCGCGCACGCGATACCGATTTTGAAGTCGATGTTTCGCGCCGAATCCGTCCCACGGATTCGACGCATCATAAATAAACGCTTGCCAACGCGACCGGATATCCCCCGTGTCCGTTTGTCATCCGTGTTACTCCACCACGGCGCTCTTCCCCGTAGGCAGTACTGACAAAAGCGCTCGTCGCGCGTTTTTAAAAACGCGCGTCACGTACCGCCAAGCGTCACCCAACGGCCAATTCGACCGTACACCCTTTTTGGCGCATCAATACTGAAAAAAATAGACGCTAAAAAAAAAGGAAAGAAAAGAAAAATATTGGCGGAAGACACGGGGCCTGTCGACCGGTTCATTAATTCGCGATTGTTCGTAGTACGTAGTGTCTAGGGAAACTGTCGCGCCATGTGTTGACCATAAATCGTCTAAACGACAGCTTCGAATGTTGATAAATTCACAAATAATTTTGTGCATTTTTAAATATTGATGTGATGTAAGGAACCATCATGATTAAAGTTATTATTTCTCAGTTTTTCGTATAATAAACATATAACTATTAAAGTATATAGATATTTTTATTAAGAAAAATCGCGTTATAAAATAGATAATAAGAATCAAAAGTGAATATACATTTTGCAAAAATAAAATTTATTCGATAACTTATATATCTATAAGATACATAAATTACAAAATAATACAGAAATGCAAAAATTATAATATTATTTTAATATCAGCTTATACAAAATTAATCAAATTATAGAATCAATGTGTCAATTTTTTTATGACCCAATATTAAAATAGTGTTATAAATTTCGTATTTTTTCTATTGTAGTTCTGTTATATAAATATAAGTTATTGAATAAATTTCATTTTTGCAATAGAGATGTATGATTTTAAATTTCACTTATTTACTTATAATAATATAATAATTATGTTTAAATTTATTTATTTAGATTTCGAAATATTGATGACATAAAAGAATGATCAACTTATTAAAGAGAATCCTATAGAGAAGCATATAAAAAGTTGTATAAATTATTAATAAAGCTAAATATCTCTTTTTCTTACAACTTCTCTCTCAGATCATTTTTTAAAATAAAGATTAAGCTTGAAGAAAGAAAATATTTTAAATATAAAAACAAGAATTATTTTCCGTGAAAAAAATAATCGTGTTTTTTCGAGATTAATATATATATATATGTATATAAATGTAAATTATATAATTAAAAAAATATAAAGATTACAACATTATTTTAATGTTAGATCATACAAAATTACATAAATAGAGCTAATATGTTGATTTTTTGTAACCTGATATTAAAATAATGTTGTAATCTTTGTATTTCTTCTATTATATATTGTAATTTTCATATATAATCTAATATGTATAAAATAATATGTATAAAAATTATCGAATAAATTTTATTTTTGCAAGATGTATATTTACTTTGGAGGATTCTCATTGTAATTTACTTAATTAGATTTCAATATTGATGACGTAAAAGATTGTTACAATCATGTAAAAATTATCATTTTTATATTTTTTTTTACCTTTGCGATATATGACTACATTTTTATTAAAAAAAAAAAATATCATGAGCCGAGTATCAATAATTAAGAGATTTATTACCTCCTTTTTTAAAAAGATTAAAATAATTATTCTTATTACGCTGTGTGTTAAAATTACATTCTTTACAGCTTTTAAAAGCTTTATCTCAGATGATTAATGAACGCTGGCCCGTGGACGTTTACTTTAAATTACCTTTATTACACCAATTAAGCGTAAAGATCAAATTATACTCCACAACAGATCCTCCGTTCAAGTTGCGGAGAGACTCCTTACATCCTTCCGCAAACACTCGCGTCATAACATTACCCTAACAATACAACTAATCGACCGTAACACTTTCATACCTACTATTATATATTCATACTCACACATAAGTGATGGAAATCGAATTTCAAAACTAAAACTAAAAAACACTCGCGTTCTCATAACTATGCGTTTCAGTTATTACACATTAAATGTAATATTACATATTAAATGTAATATTATACACAGATTCGCGAGTATTTACATGCTTACGTATGACGTATGATTAGCGTTACGATGTACGCGCGTTGTTTTGTTTTCTTTTGTATGTCGAGGTGAGAGAGGCGACAGAATGGGGGAAGATGTCCTGTTTGCAAACTTTTGGACGAGTCTGTGTAGCAGTATTAGTTTGACGGTGAATTGTATAAGTAATGCGCGAGTGTGTTCTTAATTACGAACTTGATTTTCGTCGCTTATATGTGTGAGTGTATATATATATATATATATATATATATATATATATATATATATGTGTGTGTGTGTGTGTGTGTGTGTGTGCATCATACGCTTTAAAACGTAATCTACATACGCTACGAGCAATTATTATGAATAGCAAACAAGAGAAAGAAAGGTACGTTACGACATTATATCATATCCAAATCACATGAGCTAAAGCTGCGTGATTTTATTACGTACTATTCGCAGATTTTTTTGTAATAATTTCTATCATTCTATCCTTGGCGATATCTAAATTTTTATTAAAACTAGTCTTTTAAAATAAATTTTTTTCAAAAGCTGTGACTCAATACTTTTAGTGATTTGAATGAATACTGTCAGTAATTTGAATTTCAAAGACGACTTTTTCATAAAAAATAATTTAATTTTATAATTGTTTTTACATTCGGAATACGCAGTGCGTATTCTCCTTCCTAAAGCTTAATCTTTATTGTAAAGAACAGCCTGAGGGAAGAAGTTATAAGGAAAAGAGATATTCAGCTTCATTAATAATTTATGCAACTTTTTACATACTTTCCTGTAAGATTCACTCTAAGTAATTTAGCATATCGTTACGCAAAATCCATCAATTATGATAATTAAAGTGGTCAAGCGTTCTAACGTAATGTTTATTTATCCGCTTTTAAATATTCCAACTTCTGTATCAGAGAAAATCGCACAGCTTACATTAAAATATTCATTAATGTTTGTAATTTGATGCAACACGACGGGAGCATATTAAATTTGATATTTTAATGTGGCGCTGCTTTACTAGCCCGCAGAGTGTAATAGTCAAACCAAGCTGGTTGAAACGATCCACAGCCTATATTCGCTCTGAGCATGATGCATAGCAAATATACTGCACTTCCTTTGATTGTGTTTATTAATTCAAGAGAGCAGAGGCTCTTAATATAGCAACCAAAAAATAATATTCCGAGTTGCAACGAAGAAACATTTTCAACTTTGTGTTTGCAGAAGCACTGTTTGTGAATTTATTTCACCTTAAATAAATATACTTGACACATACACACACACACACACACACACACACACACACACACACACACACACCCAAGAATATTAATAATATTTGAAATATTTTTTTCATTGCAATCAAGAAAATTTCATTTATATGGCCTCTCTGTACTACAATTAGAGATTATGTCATTAGTCTAAATTCTGACTTCCCAACAGCTGAACAAGTTAATAAAAGAAAAAAAAATTCTTTCACATCTTAAATTAGAAAAAAAGTAAACATTCTCAGTAGATTGGAAGCAACCGGAAACTTTAAGTACGGCGCACTTGTGCGACCCACATTCTCTGCAAATTAACCCGGATTTTTAGTTGGTTGAACCGGCTGTACGATCAAAATTTAAAAATGCAGGAGGGTTAAGTATTCGTAATTAACTTAACATTACTAGACAAATATAAATACAATCATTTAGTTATAAGAAAATCATACATTATTGTCATACACAAAAAAAGAACTAAATCTTCGTCAAGTAAATAGCGAGAAAATAACGACCTTGTTTATCAAAAAACATGAGCTGGTATTTTTTTTTTTGTAAACAGAAGATATTTCTTCGAATGTTTATATCGCATATTTATCTGAAAATTTATTGATCTAATAATTTAGAATTCTAATAATTTAGAAAAAATACAATTGTAATCGTGCACTCTATGAGAATCTATCCACCACGCGCTATAACAAAATTAATAAATTACGTTATAAATTAATGAACTATATTATATGCGTAATATTATAAGGATGAAAATGCTAGACTATTGTTTCGCTTAGCAACTATTATTTTTCTTTGCCTGCCCATGTGAATAATCGTTTTTGTGGGTGGAGAGGAGAAACAATATCGCATGCCGACGATCGCGTTTGCCCGTAGTCATGTGTTGCACGCGAATTTATTCTCCACGTATCTCGAAGAAAAATCGAACTTGGACAAAATTCAATCATGACACATTTCTTGTTTTATTTACACTTTCAGCGGTTGCCAGTGAAACGATGACGAACATTGATATGCATATTACATAATTCATATAGTACAGCTCATTGCTGACTTTTCCAAAATTATTACTTTTACATTCGTTACTTTCAAAATTCTTTTTTTTATAATATATTTTATGCAATTTATTTTTTGACTACTCGGAGATTGTTTTTATAAATTATCCTATTTAACATAACGCTATATATTCAATAATTAGTCATCGCAATAAATAAAAGATAACTAGATCGCTGTTGTAAGTCGACACTTTCATTAATTGAAAATTGCATAGTCAAGGATTGAAAGGTCGAGATCTCCATCGACTTGAAGTGGCCGATAGAGATAGACTGCCTGTAATAGTGAATTTCTCAATTACAGGGAACGAGCTATTAACGGTAAGAACAAACTCTTCGGAGTGAGTTGGTAATACGGAGATGTGTGTGCCGATTATCCCGACAGTGACTGGGTTAAGTTGACTCAATTGTAATTAGCAAATCCTATGTTAATATATAATTTGTTAATTAGCACAACTTGTATTAAATCTTAAATTAAAATAAATCAAGTATATGTATTGGGTTAAAATTCAAACGTGAAGAAAAAAAGTTTTTTTAATTTGAAGCTACAAATCTTCTAATTAAAAAAAAAATGTAATAAGATCTAAAATATACTTTAAAAGTGTTAATTAGAGAATGGAGGATTAATATTAAAAGATTTAAAAAGTTAATATTCTCTACCTCATTAAAACCTCGCTAAGAAAAATCTTCAAATTCATTAGAATCTATAATAGAAAGAAGAAAGATGCAAAATTTCTCTAAAGAATAATCTTTTTTTTTTTTTTAATTGATATCTTCTCGCAAAAATTGGAAAAAAATTAATCAAATGCATTAGCCAGTTGTTAACTCGATGGTTCGAAATCTCTTAGAATTTATGCGGAAACTGCAACGGTGTACTTGAAGCTTGACATGACAGAACAACAGCTGGCAGTTTCCTGTGAGAAGCTAGCTTGAATTCTGCAGTTCTAACATTGGTTCGCGGGCGTCTCGCATTGTCCTACTCTCCGCTGGGGCCCCAGAGTTCTACGATACGAGCGAGTTTTTACGGAATTTTACTCTCGGCGAAGGGGTTGCGCGTTATGTGGGTGGGCGAATGAGAGAATGACAACAAAGGATACACATATCGAGAGCGCAAATGGAAGAAGGAAATAGGAAGGTTCGCACGGACATCGGCGAATATCGCGCGGTTACTCCGTCCCGTTTTTTGCTCCTCCTCATCTCTGTCGGACCGTAATTTCCACTAGCTTCACTTATTGCCGTTGCTCTACGTGCGTTGTCTGCCGGTTTATATGGTCGCCACATATTCCGTTTAAATCTCCGCTTCACGCTACCAGGTTCTTTCAATTAGATTCGGCTACCCCGTGTTACGTTTGTAAGCATTTTGATCCTGCTGGTACTACTGGATTAAGGTATGAGTTTACCCTGGAAACTCTCCGGGGGCGGGCGTTGAAACCACCGACGAAGAAGGATACAGTTATTTTATTTATTATGTTATTGCCGAAATTAAACTATTTTATGAAATGTTGCATCGTCCTACCCGTTCGTTTACGAAATCTTCTTTCATAAAACACATGTTTTCTGTTAAAATTAAGTATCACATACATAATTTTGACGAGCTTTCATAATTATTTCAAGATGCAGTAAATTTATGCAAATATAATATTATATTTAGATAACCGTATAACATTGTTTTATGATTTTAAAATTGGATATAACTTTATAAAAAGTCAGTTCGTGTAGAATTTTCGCTTAAAGAGAAGTTAGATTAATAAGAGAAAAATGAGGGAAATGAAAGCTCTCTTTAGCTCTCCTGGCTTTGCGCTTTACTTTGTGTTTGCTGAGTGTTCTAGAATCGTTTGATACCTTTTCATTACTATTTCCTCAAGTTTGATCAATTTTTTCTCCACGGAAATGTCGGGACGCCTATAGGTTTCAAGTAATTAACGATTGAAAATAAGAAACTTTAAAGCACTAAAGCGACTTCAGAAGCGGAAAATAGATGATCAAAATCATATTCTTCAGTTCATTTCTAAGGAAGTTTAGTTTAAACTTTTATTCGCAGCGCAGGAGAAGATGTATAATCTTAAAAATTGGAAAAGCGATAAATAATGATCTCTCTCGACATTTTCGTTAAGTAAAAATTGTTTAGCCGCTGGTTGAAAGAAACTATGCTTGAAAGAACTCAGAGTGTGTGTGTATAAAAAATTTTATAAAAAGATATACCTATATATATATATATATATATATATATATATATATATATATATACGCATCAATGGCAGTTTTATTCTGCCGATGTATACCTAGTGCGCATTCGACCTTTGTTCGCTGGAAAAAATTAATCAGAGACACAATTATCTAAGCGCGGCTGTGGCTTTGTACGGTCGAAGATATACTTTGATAAAGCGCACTCGCCTTTTTCGAAAGAAAATCTTTTTCTCACCATTTAAAATCGCCACTCTCGTAACCACAGCATTTAACAGTGAGCAGACATATTGTGCTGATATTCATTCTTTTATAAAACAAGTAAAAGATAAATCTCGGCATTAGGAGGCCTCACATTGATTGTATTAAATTTTTAGAATTTTAATAGCATTGTGAGATATTAAGATTCGGCGATGCAAATATAAATGCAAATACGAATACGATTGCTTGTTCATCGGCTCGCTCGCAATCGAAATTTTATCTTTCTGAAAGTTTCAATTAATTAAAATCTGAATAAAAAGTGTCTAATCGATTATATTTATATTAACAAAATACAAAAAAAAAAGGTATTTCTCTCATATGTCTAATATAAATTATTAATAGAAAATCTTGACTTAACTTAATCGCTCCCTCTGAAACTAATATCTATTGATTGAGAATCAACATTTTTTTTAGACAAAAGTTCATGATAGAAATAGAATTTAATGGTCGAGAAATATGGGATATATGACGATTCATAAGTTTGATATAACGATTGCGAATTAAAGTGTCGTATGTTGCGACTCATGAGCGCGGTTTTATAGTTCGAAATATCAAAGTTTTCTTTGATATGACGGGCTCTTTTGTTGTAGATGTTTTTCCAAGAAAACATATACATAACAATATTGAAGTAATATTTTTTTTGTTCTCTTTTCAAATTTCCAACATTAACCTTGATATTTAAGCATCGATCAAACTTAAAATCCAAAATGGAATGAAGAGTACCAGTATTTACTATTTATTTTTCGTTATTAATAATTTTATTCTAATTTCTTATCTAATTTTTGTCATTAATAAATCTGTAATTAAAATTTTAATTTCGATTCTAATGGAAAGCTATTAAGAAATAATGAAAGATAATAACACGTTTCTTGAGACATCCTGTATTAGAGCTTGTCTATGATGCGTTAATACAACGCCTCCTCATTTCCTGTTGCAACATCGGCTAACGCGATCGGTGATCGCGTACGGAAGGCGTTGCTAGGCGCCACCGGAGAGATTTCGCTCTGGGACCCTATCGCCGGTTTCATTGCATCCAAGAGAGATCGTTTTCGTAACTGCCGTCGTACCCGCTTTGGTAGATCAACCGATACGTCCCGCCGCGCTCTAGACGCATTAAATCTGGAGAACTTTGGAATTAATTACGGCGCTTTATATCGAATCTGCCCAACGCGCATCAAGTTTAAGCTCTCGAGCTTGTTCCTCTCGTATTACAACGACCGAATTGTCAGCTGTGGTAAGTACGAGTTGTATCGTTTGACAAATTTCTGTTTGAAGAAATATATTTTGCAATTTATTGCGTGTATTTTCGAAAATCTTCGATATTCAATAGCATACAAATATTTTAAATAAAAATATAAAATATATTATTTTTTTAATAATACATAATCCTATAACAGTTGAATAACATGTATGTAATATTTTTCAATGCGGATATTTTAATTGTATAATTATTTAAACATATTGATGTCGGTATACATTTTTCATCAAATTATCGATATGACGACACATTTATTACAAAATTTCGAGTAATTAAAAGTTTAATAAAATTATTTTTCACATGAAATATTTAAGCTAGAAGCTATTCTCAAGTTCGCTTTCATACTTTCATACATGTTGCAAAAGAAGATTGCAACTGATCATTGTCAAGATTATTCATTTTGCTTTTCTCAAAATTCTTAGACTTTAAATATTTCATTTTTATATTTGGCTAATTTTGCATCTCCTTTCTTTTTTATATGTATATGTATGTCATCCATTTAATATATCCGCTTATTTTCTGCGGAGCAGTAATTATCCCTCGAATTTTAATCACGCATTCAACATTTTTCAATTATTCATTCTCCAGCGACGATGCGTGCAATTTCCGTTACTCGTGAAAATTCAAGCTGATATAAACGGAACGTAAACGCAACCGCGTTACACACCAGCTGTACCGTTGCTGTCGCGGTTCATTGACGCCACGGGGAACTCACGGGTCGGTTGCGCCGCAGGATACTCTCCTTGCCAGCGGCGTAATCGGCAATTTCGAATCCTTTGTGAACAAAACTTTCTGACAGGAGAAAAAGAAAAAAAAAGAGAAAAGACACCTCTTTTCATTTTTATCAAGATTTAAAATTTCATTTTTATAATTTTTATCGCATCCCAAGGTATATATTATCAGATATAAATTGCGAATTTTTTTAAGATGAAGAATCAGGGAAGTTTAGTAACAAGCGTGATTGTTGTAAAATTACAATAAAGAGACACATAGATAACAAAATTTGAGCATATCACGCGATTGAGGAGTTACTGTGGATGCTTGAATCTTTCAAAGCATCGACTTCGCGAATAGCTACACCACTGCTCTCATTTCCAGTTCGTCGACATCGCGCGAGTTATCTTCTCTTTGCGGTAAAAAAAAAGCGAGCTGCATCATTAGGTAATATCGTGCCGATAATAATTTTTGCATTAAGATGAGCGCTTCCCATCGCGTTCGGGATATCGTTATTCAGGTTATATGCGGGTAACTATCTACCGTGTTGTTTCTTGAAACCATTAAAATTTGCAAATCCAATATATTTTCGCCAATATATTTTCATCACAAGAAACGAGATGAATTCTAACATCATGAATCCTAAACGAGGAAAAATAGTGTATGATGTTGATAACGATAATAATCATCGCGACGTTATGTAATAAATATGATCGATAGATGCAGATTTTTTTAATCGCTGATTTTTTTTCTTCATAATGAATTCTTTTGCTTCTCCTTTTTAAAATATTTTGATTAAAAATGTGGATTTTGCTTAATGAAATTTAAAGACGAATTAGAAGTGTTAAACAAATCACAATGTGAAAAATCACATTAATTAAATTCTTGCTAAAAAAAAAAAAAATAGATTTCAAATAAAGACGAAAATCTATCGGCGAAGATAATAAAAATTACTACACTCGTTAATGTAGACGTAAATAGAGTAAGTAATTCCTACTTTGAATCACAACTCGCGTGATTGTTCGAACTTCCTTTCATAGACTCATATGGGCACGCGTATCGGTTTTATGACGAATGATTATTTTATCGTTAAATTATTATTCGCGTCGCGTCGCGTCGCAAGACATTAGCCTTCTTCTGCATACTGCGACTTGCTATACATATATCGACGCGTTTGCTATATCACGTTTAATTTTATCGTCCTCGTTCGCCCAACGTCTCGCCGCACGTTTGTCAAATTATCTCTTTCGCGCCGCTTCAATTATATCCGCCGGCGGTGATAACGCCGCGGAAATGCATTTACGCACGTTGCGACACGCACGTGTGTGTACACACAATCGCGTTAGCGCCAAGCCGCGTCTCCTGTCAGGCGTCATCGGCATTAACGGCTGCACCCTTCGCGCGTAACGCCGACGTTTTGCAAAGTTAATTACCGACAAATGGAACTCCCCTCCTCTATAACAGCATTCGCTGCGTTTAGCTAGCGTTCGTACTTGTCACAGTCGCGACATTCACACGGCATTAGTTCGCGATACACGTGCAAATCCTGAAAGTGCTGTCGAATTCCACGCGATTCGATGTAATCGAAGAATCCATCGAATTCACGAGAGAACGTTCGATAAATAATATTTTCCTCGGGAAAAAATAAAACAAATAATAATATTATATTATTCCATTCTCTGGTGGGGAGAGCAAATAAATTCGAAATTATATAATTGATAACAAGTAAAATGAATGTTTTCACGAGGACTCGTGATACATTATTTGCATTTGCAAATAGTTCCATTAAAAATTAGAAGCAATTTTGTTTTAATATACAATGCATTGAAATGCTCATGCTCATTCGTTATTTATAATGATATTTATATTATTTTGTAATTATTTTGTATGAATTTGTTTTTATCTTCTTTCTTCGTATAACAATTTATTGGTAATAATACTTTTCCATCAATAACAATGATACATAATAATAATAAAAATGGCATAAATTGACACTGTGGATCGAATTCTTATAATATCTCATAGGTAGATCTATCTTACATAGCTCGCTGCTTATATTTTATGGCTACATTTCATCTAGGTGTCATTTTTATCTTCGCATTTGTGACCGGGGATTTATTCGCGGCGTCTCGGTCCGGTAAGAAAGTATTTTTCTTTGCCGCAGCGTCTTATAAGTCTCATTTTTACCGTTAAGCTGCCTGTAGCGGGCGCGAGACGGAAAAGGACGACGAGAGGGCGAGGCGCGACCGCCGGGCGGCGAGAATAATGTATATACAGCGGGGATGAAGAAGAGGTAATGGAGAGAAGCGGATGGCCTTGTGTTAGGGGTACAGAAAGAGAGAGAGAGAGAGAGAAAGAGACAGACAAGCAGAGCTTTTCCTTTGTAAAACTGCCGCAGGCGCGCGCGCAAAGAGAAATAAATGCCACTCGTAGAGACGCGCGACATCGTCGCTGCTGAAAAACTGAGCGCCCAAACAGCATCAGTCGTTTAACTGCACGTTCGAGAAAGACGAGGAAAATAAGATGGTGAAAAAGAGAAAAAGAGAGAGAGAGAGAGAGAGAGATCAAAAGAAAGTAGTGCAAGAATGAAAAAAAAGGGAACGAGAATTGCCGCTTTATAGACGCGCAGGCGTAATAGTACGATTCCGATTGTCGCCTCTAGCCTTTTGTAAATCGCGGATAGGAACTTGACGCGATAACGATCATATAGAATGTGCGATATATCGAGAATGAGCGAGTTGACATGGCGAAATGGTACGTAAGCAGCAATGGGCGTTTTAGAAGCCACTGTGAGAAAATGCGATGTACGATGTGATGATTCTTGAAGGCACAAGAAATTTTTTTCTACATTCTGTTTTTTTTTCCAGTAAGGGAAAACGCAAACATACAAACGGGGTGCTAAAAAAAAAAATTTTTTTTTCCTTTCTTCTTTCTACAAAAAATTGTTGCTTTCGAACTTATTCCTTTCTCTGCGATTGTTGTAATTTTTACGAAGTATATATAACGATGCTAAAAAATAATATGTCACGTGTAGGGAGCTGTTACATTTCTGCAGTATAGATCTTTGATAATTTTACGCTACTATGACATACTTAATGTCATAAAAATGAGATTTTTTAAAAATTTGTGAAGTATCTCGAAAAATTTGTGAACCATCTCTCATTCTCTGAAACTGTAATCATATCCATATAGTTAATTAGAAAGAAATCCATATAGTTAATTAGGAAGAAATAACTTGCAAGTTCTGAAACATGATTTTTCCAAAGCATATAATTTTTTCAAACTTTATTTTCCAAAAGCAGATCCGCCAGTCTTACACAATGCGTGTCACGTTGTTTGCATGCACATAGTACATGTATGTATAAAAACACGCGAATCTGACCAAGGTTCGCGGCCATGAACGGTGGAGGAATGTTCCAGAATATCCCATAGCTTATACGTGTCCCGAATGGGGAGAAAAAGAAGAAACGTTAGGATAGTCCAGCGCGCGCGTAAAATCGCTGGAGAAAAAGCGACAGGCGGATGCAACTTTACATTGCGTTTCCACCGACGAATAATTCACGAGATTCGATTTCCTTCTGTCTCTCTTGTCACCCTGATCATGACACACTGCCTTTCTCTGAAAGGAATATAAAAGAAAATCGCAAAAAAGAAAACGCGTCCGTAAGCTTCTCGAAATAATACAATGTAGATAATTAGAGAGATATATAAATCATTTCGTATATAAATAAATGCAGGATGTGATATTATGCTTCTGAAAAAATTTCTTTTATCGAAAATATATCGTTATCTCTGCACTAGCATTTATATCACAAGTGTCTGCATTCTGACTGCAACAATAATGATAGCTTCAACTGCACACTTGAGCGAAAATCCATATTATTTTGCACGATAATTATTTATTAAATAGATGTTTTAGATTTCAATATCATAAGACAGATACGTTAAACGCGACTTGAATTATCCAAAATTGCCCAATGTTTATAATGGAGTATTATTGCGTGCGATTGTAGCGTGCATTGTGAATGACGTTTATACAATTGTTAGCCGGCAGCGAGAAAGAGAGAATTAACTAATCGATACATAAATTGTGTTGTAGAAATGTCAGTCAATATATAATGAATCGTTCAGAATCGAACATGTATAATCTCAAATCTGCACGTGTATAATCGGAAAGGTACTTTGTCATTTAGCTAAAATATTCCATCTCGTTTAATACAAATGCGCTGGAACACTTAATAGATAAATATTGTTAAATATAAAGCATACTTTTAAAATCCCGTAAGAATAATACGATTGAAGTACAAAGTAAACAACGGAAATAATTGGAAAAGTTGAAAGTAATTAAAAGAATAAAACTTTGCATAAACCGAGTTAAGATATAACTGAGAATGTTATCGACATTCAGTAATTAGGAAAAAAAAAATTAATGCACGTGAAATTATAGAAATGCAAAACGTAATAAAGTCAGACAGAGGGAACGATCGAAAAGAAGCAGAATAAAATAAAATGGTAATTTTCTAGAATCTTTATTTAAAACAAGTGTAAAAATGCGGTCGAATAGAGGGGCGGCGAAAATTATTTCGTCAAAAATACATGGAAAAGTTCACGTAAAGTCGCACAGAACTTTTCGCCATATTAAATGACACCGTTAAAAAGAGGGAGGCTAATCGTTATGTAGTACTCTTTTTAATGTTAGCAAGAAGATTAAATATTTCATCGGGAGTCTCTGTGATTCGCTATTTTTAATAAAGCAATGGCATCTTATTCCAGTTTATATATATATAAATACATAAATACATACATACATTCTCGTTCACCCTACTTTACCACAAATTCCCTCATTTGCTCGTTGAATTGTAAGAAATGTCCCCTCGTATTCCGACATTTTTATTTGTCCTTTTTCTTTCTCTTCCCCCTCCCCCTCCTCTCTCTTTCTCTTCTCATTCTTTGCGCATCACACTGCGAATTCGTCCGATGCCTAAAGAGATACGTGAGCGTTTTTTTAAGAGTCAAGGGATGAGAAGCGTGATCTTTTTTCTGTCATCAAAAATTCGAAATCGAAGATGGATGAAAACTATGTCTCCTTCATTTTATCATGAAATGTGAAAGATTTACTTTCATAGACATTTATGATTTAATTTTCTAAAATTTTTATTTAAATATTTAATAATATTGTATTAATATATATATATATATATATATATATATATATATATATATATAATAGCAATAAATAGATAGCAATTTTGTTTCTCTTTCCGCACTGCATGAAATTACATCAATTTGTGTTACCGTTGTTTGGAATAATTACAGATATCGAGAAGTGTTATTGTCGCAAGAAAAAGTCCTTGTATGTATAGCCACATCATCAAAACGTAAACAAAGAAATTCACTCCTCATCTTGGTAAATAACCGAATGTGTATTTTTAGTGCCGTTTCACTTGAGAACAGGCACACACAATGGCCACATTACGCGTGTCCCAATAGTCTCTTTCGCGAGAATAATCACATACACGGGAATACTTCCACGTGCATCGTTGTCGAGAAGTGCAAGCTTCAAATAGTTACGAGACATACATTTGTTATCTTGTCGTTTGCGCATTGCTGTTTCAAAGTAGAAAAACACGTTGCGTTTATAACAATTAATAAAATGGCTTTAGATTGATAGAGGTATCTTGAATAGGCTAACAAAATCTCTACTTAATTTTAATTTTTAAAATGTTTTTTAATTTACATAATGCGATCTATTCGAGTTTCCATAAAAGTTATGAAATCGATCAGTTACATGAGCCCCGCAACCGATTTTCATTTTATCGGATAAATGCGTTTTATTCGCGTAAACGATGGAAGGTTAAAGACCTTTTTGTCCGCAACAAATTATTTTCACAAAACTTGTTACGCTCGAATTCCTGTAAGTCTGTCCGCGACAGGATAACTCGGCTATTTGGCGACAATAGCGGCAAAACGATCGACGAGGAACAAGCGGGAAATCGATTTGAATTATTAAGGCAGAGGAAATATGACGATGACACGAATGAGGTATCCATAGAGTAAAGCGAAATACAATTATATCCGTTTACCGGTATACGGGATCGGGAAAATACCGTTACGCGCGCTATTAACGACGCCTGTGTTGTGCGATGCGCATTTTACACACGTATGTGTAAAATATGTACACACGCGCGCGCAAGCGTTTACAAAATAGGCGCGTTCGGGCATGAGATTTACCGAGCTCCGATGTCGCCCGTTAACGATCGCTCGAGATTTTCACGCGATCATCCATTTGACCCGCAGTGGATTATCGTCGACGATGTCTGCTGATGCCGTCGTGTATTTTCAACGTCACCGGGATACGTATGCGACGGTAATGAACGCTGACGTGTGCAACGAGGAAGATTGATTTGACGGATATGACGATTTAGTAATGTGCCCGTTTTATTAAAAGCGTGGCGCAGGTGCAAAGCGTACGCTTCCCCTTTCAACTTGCCCTTCCCGAGAACCGATAGTTTGCATATCGCGGCTAATATCATTCTAACCATGCTCTCGCCTCGTATACGTGACGTCTGTAAACTCGTGTAAAAAAGTATTCAAAATTAGGGATTTATTAAAGCTTAGCGATTTTTAAATATTATTGTTCAATTAATGATCTTATAATTATTACTATTTTTATATATGTGCTATAAAATATTGTTTGTGTAAAATATTTTTCTGAATTTTGCTCAAAATAATTTTATTATTTAATATAGATAGTTGGAATTTTATATACGAATATTAGAAAAAAATCGCGAGAGTCTTTGAGGAACGCTTACAGAGAAAGATAGCAATATAAGTTTCAGGTTAATAAAATATACTCTTTTTTTTTTTGTGTTTTAATATAATATCTGTCGCGAAAAGTAGGTCACATCTTGGGAAGCTCCAGCTTGCTCACCAAATCACTGAGGCATTAAGTAGATAAGTCATATTGACTCGGCGAGTTTCTCGTTATGGTAATTCCATAATCCATAATTTATACGTACATCTGATAAGAGAAAAGAGAAGATCCAGCGGGTCAAAATTAGTTATGGTGTAGATATAACGATTCTGCAGATGTGTACATTCCTTTTTTAAATAATCAGTGACGAAAAAAGATATACACAAATATTACAAAGTTGTAGCAGTCAATTATACATGTATTTTTTTCCAAAAAAAATAAAAAAAAATGAGCAGAATGAAAATTTCAACGTGAAAAAAAATTCGAAAGAAGTTCTTTAAGCAACCTTTCGCAAAGGGTGAGAGAAAAATCCATCTTTGAACGAAAATTTGTCATCAGAACCGCTGGTGTGTCCGTCGGAAATAGCCTTGGAACTAGTTTTGCGACGTACATCCCGATCATAGCGAATCGAAGGCGTATGCCGTTCGCGAATGCAAATGAGAAAAAAGAATGTCGCGGAGATCGAATGAATGGCCCCGACGAAGGCTTTCGTGATCCCGCGAATTTTCGAGTATTAAAGCGTCATTCCTCGAAAGCAAAGCGCGTCAGCGCTTTCCGGGTCATACTAGAAAGGTCGCTCGTACGCTTGTGCGCGCGCGAAAACTAGCTTTCGTTCCGCTTTGCGAACTAGTTTGCGCGACAGTCTGCTTGGCGAATGCATATTGTCACGCTTAATAACTTTTGCATAATTTACGACTGGATGAGAAAGAGAGAGAGGAAGAGCGAGAGATCGCCGATGGTACGAAAACGCGCCCGGACCAACAAACGTCGTCGTCGTCGTCGTCGTCGTCGTCGTCGTCGTTGGTCTGCCGGCGGGCGTACAAACTGCTCCCGCGAAACCCCCGAAAGTCGCTCTTTCGCGGCGACACACAAACGTAATACGCGTTGGTACGACCGCGTAAATTAACTTTAAACACGGTTTCGAGATCGCGAGTTTGTAATTCGTGTTACGGCAAGCTTTGCATTTTAACTAACGGGCTACGCCCGCGACGGTGGGACTATCGTCGGTACGAAACGGTCGCGATTATTCTCAAGCAGGAGTGAGTGTCCCATCGCTGGAGTTTGCTCGAAATTATCGAAGAAACAATGTTATATCAAGACAATTTTAATTAACGCGCAAGGTTTTTGCGGCAGTCGATCTTTAAGATTCCGCTCAGATCTTTCGACTATGAAATCAACATGCATACGTTATTATATTTTTTTAAAATTATTTTCAAATTAAAGTGACAAAGCAATTCGGATAACTCACTATTCAAATTCGCATTAGCGACGAAAGGATTAAACTAGACTTGTCCAAATTCCTGGAGCAAAAACAAAAAAAGATAAAAACGCCTTAGGCATTTATTATAAATCATCCTCGAATTTGTCCGTGTATAACAATCGATTAATTACATTAAGAAGAGTGATTGTGCGAGACACGAAACGAAACCCTTTCTTTTCTTTGCTCGATAAACTTGGACGGAGCCGAGTTAAATATTTGATTCGTATTTCGACTCACAGGTGACGATCAGGTGAGCGCTGGCGCGAATCGGTTTGATCCGCAGGTATCGTCCAACTTGACACTCGTACTCGCCATCGTCGGTCAGAGACGCATCGGTGATCCTCAGATTGAAAATACCGGCACTCTGATCACCGATCAGTTTCAGTCTAGGATGGCCCACGATTTCACCGTCTGCAATATTAATCGTAATCAATATTAATCATTACGTTTCGATTGTTACATGCTCTCGATAACGCGACAATCGTCGAATGAAATCGATTTGGTCAATGGTTTTCAACCTGCGGCTAAGGAGCAAATCGAGATTTACGAGCGGATACGCAGCTAATATATCAGTTGTAATTTTAGCTCTGTTTATTACGCGCTTATTCGACCGGTATGCGAACCGCTCTCGGCAAACCGATGCGATTACGATAACCGGAAGTCGACGAGACCGCCGGCTAATTAACCGCTCGGCGTCGATAGTCCGTTCGCTCTTGTACATCTCTATTTTTACAGCTGGGCTTAAATAATAAATCCACACTACTACTACGGTCCTTAACTACTAAGATCGTAAAAGTCGTTTTATGTATGTACACATCAGATATATATTTACAAGTGAAACTTTCACAATTTGTCGGTATCATTTTCTTTATTAATAACAAACTACTTCTGACGCATGCAAAAATTGTTTAAATTTAAAATTCAAAAGCTATTAACATATTTTGTAATTGCATTTGTCATTTATGAATAAAAAATTTGCCGAGTAAAATATGACATTGTAAATAAAAAATTTTAATAAAACAATTGGCTCTCGAAATTCTGAAAATTAAAAATTTTTCGGCCAGAAAAAATGTTTCAAAGCTATATTAGATTCTACAAAAATGTTCTCTTTGGAAAAGAAATTATATGTTTCAACATACAAAATTTTCAGTTAAAAATTCCATGTGAACTTTACTGTAACATCGCAGCTCTACATTTATACGCTGCGCGTGTTGTAATGTAATACGGCGATGTAAATCCATGAATCAGGTAGAAAACAACAGAGTAGCGCAAACGGTTCTTTATTAGCGCGTTAATGTATTTCCGAAAATTCCTGTGTAAACCAATCCTTGGTAATACGAAAACACAATTTCCCATTGAAAATACATAAGCAGCTTTGTTGTGCGTGGTTTTAATTGGTGGATTTAGAGGCTGTCTCTCTTCCCCGAGGTGTTAATTGTGCAAGTACAAAACACCAACCTGTCTTTACCAAATTTAACGTACACGGTTTGCGCCCTCGTGATAACAATTACGTATTTAACCTTTGTTATGCACATTTATATCAAATACAGAGCTTTCCGAGCTATTTTCTTTTCAAGTGGATTTATCATTGTAGCCCAGATGTAGATATAGCGTGGCGAGATAGATAATTTCCATTTCATAAAATATCTTATATAATAAATGTAACTTTAAATTAAAATTACGCGCTATACTGCGCGGTACTGCAAAATTTACGTCTATAGTGTAGTATTTTCATTGGAAAAAACTACATTATTTTAAATATAATATAATTATAATAGAATAGAATAGAATAGAATAGAATAGAATTAATAAATAAATAAAGAATTTTTATCACAATTGTGTAATATATTCTTCATTGTTTAACAATGACATTGAATTCAAAATTCAGTTAAAAAATAATGAATGGCGAAATAGAGAATAAAATTATTAGTTAATTTAAAGTTCTCATTTTCTCACAATTGAAAAATTATTGCTAATGGTACATGTCGTACACGTCAGTATCTTCATTGCGAAGATATCTCCTCGCATCGACGTGAATTTGATGACTGCTTCGGCAAACAACGCGCTCGCGGGAAGAAAAGATAATTTATACTTCAACTTATCGAACTTACTCTGCTGTATGACATAGGCAAATCCGTCTTTGACCCATTGGACGGTACCGACTCGGTTCCCCACCTCACAAGGAATTATCACCTCGCCGCCTTCTAGCACGGAGCTGTTGCTCGGCCTAATCCGGAAATATTGTCCGCCGTCGCCTGTAACAGAAAGATAAAGATGATTTCGGTGCGAAAGCGCGTCCCGGAGGGACGATAAGCTCGAGTGTGTTTCCGCGTGCTACCGCTTTGCGAGCATTTCACTGCTTCGATAAAGGATGAGGGGAGGTGAGGTAAAATGGGGAACGAGATGAGCCGTAGACTATAAAATTACATTTTATTACATCGCAGAAATTGTGTGCGTGAAATTTACGGGTTATCTACTATAATATATTCGCCGCTGCGCGTCGATAATCGATAATTTCACATTCAGACGAATAGTTAAAAGTTTCATTAACGCTCTATTAAGCAAATTTATTTCATATTTTACGAAGAGATTTGTACAATAGAGAGCAAAAAATATTATTTCTCTATATTTAAAAATATATAAAAATAGAATTGGAAGACTCATACATTCGAAACAAAGAATACCATTTTACGTTAGCGTTTGATTTTTGGAATTAAAATATAACAAAAAATAACAAAATTAAAATATAATAAAATACTAATATTGAATCATTAAATCTGATAATAAATGGAATAGAAAGATACAGTTGTAAATACGCATCTCGAAGATTAGTATTCGTTTAAAAGAAAAAGTAAACAGCCAATTAATGATAAAATGTATAAGCGTAGAAGCAAGCTCTCAGTTAGAAACTCATAACTTCGGGATCGATAACTATGTGGCGTACTAATAGCCGCTCGGTTATCCAGCATTTATCGCGTGACGGCACGTTCACTTCCGATTCCGTCATTCGATCGTAATTTGCTTGCTCTCATCGTCTTGCTTAATTAACTTTAATTGCGTATTACCCTGCCACTTTTTAGTCCATGCCGTTGATTATTACATGAATTGAGAAAGAGTCATGTATGTATCAGTTACGTCCAGTTGCCGGCGAATCAAACTAATTTAAACCAGGTTCGTGTAATTTCTCGTTTTTACAGACGAGTGAAGTTCTAATTGCGACCCTCGCCTTTATTGAACATCGTGAGCCGATGCTCCTTTATACTGATGTCGAATCGATTAGGCACCGTCAACGTAGAGAGAAAGAGAGAGAGAGAGAGAGAGAACAATTATTCCGATAATGTTAGCGGTCACGCGGCCACTAACCGATACCGCCGCTGGAAGAATCAACGTAATCGGATGGTTTGGCTGCCATATGATCGATAATCTCTGTAACGCGTGGTATTCCGCGTCCACGCCGCAACGCGATCTCGCACGCGCGGATTTGGTTTACGCATCGCGTAAGTATATCTATCTCTTTTTTGATTAACAATAATATTAGATAAAATAAATTAACAAGGCTCTGAAATAAAAATCACAATTTTTCAAAAATTCGCGGGCAATTAAGAACCGGACGCAAATGGTAGTGCGTAGAAAATATTTTTCTATGAAACTGATGTGCATGAAATTTTCCTTGATCCTACATCAAGCATCTTTAAAATCTTAATTCGAGACTTATAATAATTCCTCTTTACTTTCTGAAGAAACGAAGGCGAGAAAAATATCGAGGCAAAGTGTTGCTGAATTGGGAATCGAAGTCTTTCGCTTGCCGAAGATGATACATACAAATAATATTAAAAACAAATTTACACATTCAAACTCTTCATCGACTGATAATTTGGATTAATTACACGCCTCAATTTTGTAAAGAATGCTACAGATAAATTACATATCATTTATATCTTGAAAAAATTTATATCAATTTTTAATACACAAAAGTCTCTCTCTTTCTCTCTCTCTCTCTCTCCGTCTTTCTATTGACAAACAATTTTTCTATATGGCAGCTTATCATGAAAAATCGACATGCAAACATACACATATTGCAGTAAAAATGAAAAGTCTAGGCTATATATGTAAAGTGATTTACAATTGAATCGTTTATATCGGAAACGACATAGCTCTCGTTTTTTAACCAAATTGAATCAACAATGTTTTTCAATACCTCAACTCTCTCTCTCTCTCTCTCTCTCTCTTCACTGTACTCGTGTTTTGTCTGAAAGGGACATGTGTCTATCATTCATCATTGCATTGATACGTAGGGGTACTGTCACAAATCTATGTTAGTTTTGGCACAGATCATGAATTATTGTTGCTAGTTGCATTTGAGTGCAGAAATATTAACTTCCCTTAATATATATATATATATATATATATATATATATATATATATATATATATATGTAAAATGCACGAAATAAATATAATATTGATTTTGTAGAAAGAGGTTTTCATATGACAGTATATATTTTAATATCGTAGTATCTTGAAAAATAGCAACAAAGTAAATTATATATAAATTGTATTCTCATTTAAAATAAAAAAAAATATTGTGATGTCAAAATACTAAAATAATAAAATATTTATGGAAAACTTTTATACTTCTTATAGATAAGTTTTGTTCTTTTTATTACGAATACATAATTTATTAAAATTCTGCAAGGGTTTATAAGTTTCACAGATACGATTTGTCTTGTTATAAAATTGATAGAATTGCTTTCATAATCATTGTTGAAACGGGCGATTTAGTTATGCCATTACAGAAAATCCAGTGTTATATAATCAATGGCGAGAGCTTCCGAATGCGAACAAATAATCCCTATATGTCTCTCGTGTTTATATTTTTCAAAAGGCCATTAATTTTCGCGAAACACGTCGCATTTGATAGTGGATTTGCGATGACGCGCCTAAGCGAAAACCCACGTTCATCCAATACGCACATGCACTTGAAATGATTCATCCGTGATGATCGTTCGGAGTAAATCGTGTAAATTGGGTTTTGGACGGTCGTCTAGCTCGCCCGCGAATTTACGCAATACCGCCATCCGAACGTCAATAAAATATAGGTGAACCGGCCGGTGGATCTAAATGCGATTCGACGGGTGTCGTTTAATTTCGTAGCACAAACCGACCGACGGTCGACATTCGGATTCGTCCGAAGGGATTCGATGATTGGCCGCAATTGTGGAGAACGGATTAAAACGACGCGACACTAAGCGACCGTCCGTGGTCGGGAGTCGAGAGTTCGAAAACAGACGAATAACGAGAAATACGAAAATAAAGTTTATAATTGAGTTCATATCGTACGGGTCTCCCGGTATTATCTGAATAAAAATTTCATTGAGACAAAAAGATAGGATAAGTGAAAAAGAAAAAAAAAAAAAGATCAGCTTTATCTTCACCAGCGGAATAAATGTTTCATTCCATGAAAAATTGAATCCAAGTTAAAAGCCGTCTGTGATTCTTATCATTTGATCTTAAAACATATTTTCGATTAAAGAAAAAAATAACTTATTATTAATTATAACAAAACAAAGTTTATATTTTTTTGTTTATTACCAATCTTTTCAATCGAGTTTTTGAATAATTTTTTATTAACGACGAGTAAAAATATATGCAAGAAAATTCGATGAAAAATAAATGAACAAAAATTAATCTCTTAAGATTTTTTCAACAATAGCAAAATGCAATCATATTTTTTAGTGAAATATTAAACGTGTTCATAATTTATCTTTTTAATCTGCAAGTTTCTTATTTTCAAAAATTTCTTAATCTCTTAAATCTTCTTGAATTCTTTTATGATCTAAAAAATCAACTATAAATAATAAATTAAATCTCGTCAAATATATATTATGAAAAAACATAAATCATTTAAAGTGTCACATCGTTATAACTATTTTATATTGCGCAGTATGTTTAGAGCCGGCTTAAAGGCGATAAATAATAAGCAGTACAATAAACATACCTCTACAATCGCGCAAAATAAATGTAATGCCGAGATATGTATATAACAAGAATCGACCGATTGCTTAAGTACAATTTACCTTAATGCGCGAAAGCTTTCAGCGGATTCTTAATTGACGTAGAGCGAAAAACGCGCATAATCGGCCTAAAGAGAAATAAACATTTCGTAAATCTAAACAAAAATAAAAAAGAAAGAAAACAAAATAAAGCACGTAAATCCGCTGTATGAAATATGCAGTTATCGGCTTCGCGACTTTTTTCCCGCTCAACCTGCAATGCGTAACGTACCTTCACGCACAGATGCCTGCGTACTCTCTGTACATTTGCAATAAATTTGTTCCGTATAAAAATGTCAATCGTCCGTCGATGGGTTTTAAACGATTGAAAATTTCGTGATTTGCAGACATTATGACTAAATATTAATAATAAAATGTTATTTGTGAGGAATTTTGAGTGGATGTTATTTTGACGATTAAATTTTAATTCAATATCATAAAAATATATATCTATATACATAATAAAATGAGACGAGAAAATTTACTAAAGAAAGCACGAAGGGTAGATCGATTCCAAATTACTGGGAGGAATTCACGAACGGAAGGAAGCGCAGCGATGGAATCCGGAACATTCACGTATATATATATATATATACGCAGCTTAGACTCTCCCCCGGTCTGTTTATTTCAGCACGGGCTCGGATTAAATCGCGTCTCTCATTCTTATTTCAGCGTGCAAAAGTATCGCCCGGTATGTAGAAAGGTACATAACATCATTGACGTTCACATAAATTGTGCGATTAATCGCCGCGCCGCGCCGATCAATTATTGAGAGCGCGCGGCTTTTTACCCGGCCTGAAACACGGTTGCCGGTGGCTTTTTCGTCCGCGCGAAAACCGTACATATTTACCTTTCCACCGTATTACGGGCAATTCTATGTAGATCTCGCTTCCTTCCCGCCGCTTCGCCATTAGAATTTCAAGCGTGGATCCGGCTCACGGAATTTTCGATAAAATCACCTCGCGTTTTTCCTTCTTTCCAATTTTTAAAGGAAAGATAAAACTGACGTATTTTTCAAGCCCTATTCATCGCCTAATCACAGCTCATCTTATCAGTTTCGTTTTATTAATTTTATTTGCGAGAAAGATTTTGTGATACAAGCCGGAAATCCGAGAAAAAAAAAAAGAAATTAAAGCGCTTATCCGAATATTTAATTAAACATTAGATCGCTTTCGCGCGAATATATTTTATACATTAAAGAATCTCTTTACAATCTCTTTATCGTTTCCCGAAAGCTTCGGAATAGAAGACGATTGACACAATAACGAAAAAAAGTTTCGACGATACAAAAAGAGAAACGACGTTCCGAGTGCTTGAATGTGTCAACACAAGATTGCTCGCGATGATTGTGTTCGTTTAGTAAGGGGAAGCATTTACCCTCGGGATCGTCGTTTAGCTCGAAACATCTTTGTTGTTCCTATCATGTACCTTCCACTAGACAAATATTAACGTCGTTAAATCCGCAGGCATAACAAATTCCGCATTTGTCGCTTTTCCACATCCCGATCGGGGCGAGGTTCTGTTATTTGCAATGAAAAGGTAGCATAATGAATAGATGAGAGAAGGATGCAGAATCTCTCTCCCTTCCTCTTCTTCTAACTCTCCTGTTCTAAGGGGAAAAGATGATCCTCCGTTTCTCCCTCACGCTCGAAAATGCAATTTCCAGCATTGCGACGACATCTAATTCAATCCACGCCGTTTCTTCCCAGCTTTTGTGTTCGCAGCCAAGTCTCAGTCTTAGGACGAATTTACGCTTTCAACGATTTGTCGTCTAAGCCAAAAAAAAGATTAATCGTATGGATAACGGTCAAGCGAACAGCTGACCATTCGTGGTGGAAAAAAATCGAAATCTTTTCTCTCTTATCGCTCATTTTAAATCAGAAATTCGATTTGTAATGATGTAATTTTGAGAATGTCAGAAATTTCAATTCCATAAATGTGCGTAAATTTATCCACGCAAAATGTGATCGATATATAACATATTGGGATATTTAAATAATAAAAATTATGAAATTTTATTTATTGCGCGGGAAATAGAAAATCATATTGAAATGTACGAAAGACGTTTCATCACCAGGATAAAAATCAAGACATCACAAGAAAATCAAAAAGCAATGCATAGGTAAGACCGCCGTGCATTTCGACGACGGAAGCCCACGCAGAAACTCGTTCAATCGAGCGAACTCGCTTTAAATAATTTCGATCCGGCGTGATTCTTCCTTTTTTGTGTTCGAGCGTAAATTCACCTTTATTCGGATTGTAAGAAAGGAAGCTGCTCTCGCAAATAAGAGAATGAAAGAGCCCCCGAATCTTCCCTCGTCCTTTCTGTCGTCGTTTCGTGCCGATTTCCCCCTCGCGATTTCATTCAGTTCGGTCGTGGCGCATCGCACGCGAAATGAGAACGTTCGTTTACGGGGCACAAAGGCAGCCGCGGTTGAGTATCGACTCTTTTCTCATTCGAGCGAAAAGGCGTATGAGTCTCCTTAAAGACGACGCGCTCTTCCGGTTCATCTTCGTGTGTCGTCCACTTCGTCGCATAATACATAGATACTTTTTCTCGAACAGAGAATGTCACGTTGTACGGAAAGACGCGAGGCAAGCTCGTGGAAAATTATTGGGAGCTCGTCAAGGCTCTGACCTCGAATTAAAGTACAAAACTGCCCGAGAATATCCGTTGAATAAGCCGCGGTAATTCGCAGCGAAAAAAACCGTAACGACGGAGCGCGTACATTATGTCGGGAATTCGCGCGCCGGAGTTTCCAGCCAGATTGCGCCGATATAAGGATAAAAAGGATATCCACCGGATATCTCTCTGTTTTCTGGTACACGATACAGTACTTTTTAGTCGGATACGCTATTGGTATCTCAGAAAGAGTCTTTATTATCTTTTTTTGAATATGCGCTATCGATAATTATCGATCTTATCAATATTGATAATTTTTCCAATTTATATCATTAATCTATAATTGTTTTACGAGCATTTTATTTCTTTGCCTTAGTCTTCTAAGAATTACTTAAATAATTATTTTCTTTTACGAACATATTATATATTGCATATAAAAATAAAAAACTCTTTATAAATCAAACTCATCAAAATTAATGCTATAATAGAATCACACGATATAATACGTACATAATATAATTTAATAAAATAATTATTATATAATGTACAATTTCTTTTTATATAAATGTTGACATAAAATTTAAACTTAAGCACAAGATTATTTTCAGTTTACCATCTAAAGTCTAGCCATAAAATAGACAAATACAAATAATGCGATAACATGCGCCATGTCTCGTATTGTTATTTTAAATTAGAGAGAGAGAGAGACGTGGAGGAAACAATGCAGATGTAGATAGTGTAGCCAATACAATGATTGTCGATATAATTGACTAACATCACTATTCTTCTATTCGCGGTTTGTATATATTAAAATCAATGTATCGGCTACTAACTGTTTTCAAAATAAACTTCAAAAGTGTTTTCTCTCTTTAACTTATATTCATTCAGTACTATTGTGCCTCACTGTGCACGAAATATAATGACGCATTAAAGTTGGGTTCTTGAAATAACATTCCTTTCGTGCATTCTCTATAGTTTATGCGCCATTGTAATATGCCTTGTGTTTTATAAATAATTAAAAGTAATTCAAAATATCGTTCAACTAAAAATATCCTCTTTAACAAACTTTGTCATGAAATTAATAATATGCCTTTTATGAGGTTTTAATTCTATGAAATTAACATATGGAATTATTATATAGGGTGTCATCGCACCATCTGCTAATGATAAATTCTCGAGATCATTTAAAGACGACTTTTCTTCAGCGAAAATATCGAGAAAATCAATAATTTCCGAGTGATAAGCGATTAAAAAAAAGAGTTTTTCGTAAATTAAACTTTATAGATTTAGAAAATTACTAAAACTACACTCTTTGTTATTTTCAGGTAGCTTACTAATAGAGAAAGAGAGAGAGGAATTTTATCTTAAAGCTTAATTATAAAGATATATAATGGCAAAAAATGGAAACTCTTTCTCTCTCTCTTTCTCTCCCTTTGCAAAAAATGATAACCTCCCCCTCGACATTTTCCCTAAAGAAAAGTCGTCTCGAAATGACGAATCTGTCGTTAGTATATTAATATGGTAACATCTTAGGACACCCTATATATGAAAAATATTTCAAAAATATTATATTACACTAACAGAGATTATTTTCAAATGAATTTTAATAATAGATTCGCAGTTAAAGATATAATTTTACCGTAAAGTTAGAAATATCTTTACCGAGAGAGATCAATGTGGCCGTCAAAATGTAATAGCGACCTCGTTTGTTCCATCTATCATGGGGACATGCAGTGAACTGGAGAGAGAAGATAGTGTATATCGAGCCGTATCTCTGCAGAATTTCAATGAGCAACCTCCGTTCGACGTCGCTCGATATTATCAAAGAAACGTGTCTTATTCCGTATCGAGCGAAAGCGAATTCCTTGTGAGCTCTAGGCCGTCGATTTACGTAATTAGTCGCACCACTTTGTAATCACGTTGCGATAATTGAGTTCTATGATTGTGCCAGAATGTCATAACTAGAATGAAACCAAATATGTAAGGAAACATATTTAAAAAGCTTTTTTTAATAAAATTTTGGGTAATATAATGAATCTATAAATATCTAAAAATTATAAACCTTCGATAATATTACATTTACATTTTATAGAAATAAAGATTTACACAGATCAAAGAAAAATTGACATATCGGGTGCAAAAGATGGAATTTTGTTATAAATATAAATTATATTGATAGAAGGGAAGAGAAACGCGCATTTCTTTTTGCGAATAAATGACAAGATATCAAAGATATCTTGTCTCATTTAACTGAACAATTTATATTGAGACGCACCCTTCGATCAGTAAAACTATCTTGACAGGAGATACATATGTGACAGGTTACAGGTGAAATGTGTTACTACGTATACATTAGATATTAGATTTTCCTCGAATGGATGTTTGCTTTGGGGCTTATATACGGGGCACGTATAAGTCACGGTCGACTGAGATCGTGCGACTCTTCACGGTCGAAGGCTTTCGCTCTATGCGGTTATAAAGCACCGATGCAGCGTGATCCGATGAGAAATTATGATTTATGATAGATGTCTACATATACGATATAAAGTGGCTATCGGAGCAGAAACGCCCAAATATAATCCTCGTCATCTTAACGAGAATTTCCCGCAACTCTATTTTCTCCCGCATGTAATATCTTCTTTGTGATATATTCGCCGGAATATATTAAACATAATGTCGCAATTAAGCTTCAAGAACGCAAACAGATGACAACTTTGTTCCTCTTAGTTAGTTTCGAGTGTAATTTCGTATAACATAATTTAAGGCTTACTTGCCTTAAGAAATTTAATGTCGCGAATGAAAAAGTTGCGGAAGAGAGAAAGATGGTAACAAAATTCTCTCCGAGAAAAAGTACATCGCGGAAGTTTCCGCGACTTTTCGAGCATACTCTCTCCGTGTTACAAGAGAATAAATATTCTCCCTTTACATCGTCGCTCATAAGTTTGACTTTTCTCGGTTTTATCAGGATACTCGTTCACGGAGTGAATAATTAAATTGTTACTCGAGTTAATCGATACCTCGAGGTTTTCATTTCTACGCATCTCAGAAGGCGTCAAAAAAGGGAACGCCCTATATACAAAAAGGACCGCGTTTGTCGGTTGCGCTCGACCGGATGTAAACCTTCTTCGCCGTCGTCTTTTACCGCAACTCGCTTCCTTTCGCGCCTGGCGATCTCCAGGCAGTCTGACCGGCAGGCACACAGGCAGGTTATTTCAACGCTCTTAATTGCGATTCTTCTCACAGGTCGGCGGCACGCATGGGCGCGCGTTACGCAGCGCGTATCGTGGGATTGTTTCGTATTTTCTGTCGAGATATCAAGGAAAAAGGGACCTGCATAACACGCGCGCGAATGCCCTTATCGCATGAAAAGTAAAGAGGATTTCGTAAAAATATAGGTCAGTTTGTGTTTTAGTTGCATTTAAATTGAAACAGGTATACGTTCTCATCACAGGTTTTGAAGAAAGAAAGAGAGAGAACCGTAAAAAATGAAATAAACAGATCTTATAGCCTATGCAGAGATAAGGTACATTATGAATAGCGGATGTCCAATAAAAAGAGACAAGTAGTTTAAGTTTAATCTTCAGAACTAACACAAGTCAAGACATTAAGCAATTTTTAACATTTTTAATGATTATTTATTAACTAAAAAGTCATAATAAACCGTAATAAAATATTAAATCGTTAAAATTCATGGAATAATTAAATGCAATAATGCAATTATTATTCTTCCAATCAAATTATTAAATAACAGTAATATACTTCATAACTATCAGAAATCAATTAAAAAGGGTGATAATTATTTTTTGTACGTTATTTATTATTGACTATGAAAAGATTCATATATGCATGATTTTTTAATCATTGTTTCTTTGCTTGTGGTTACATAATGCGTTGCATGCTTAAATTAATTAACGATGGTAATTGTGCATTTGAAATGCAATTAACATTACAGCTATATTGCTAAACAAATCGCAAAAAGCGACTATCTGACATTGCAAGCTATTTAACCGCATTTCATAAAGCATTTACATTCAACCGATAATTACAAAATAATATTAACTTTACAACTTTAATTACTGTTTCTCTAACGCAAAACGTAATGCAGAAATATTAAAAGTTCTTTCATACGTAAGCAAGCAAAGTTTCTTAATAATTAGATTATTAATTATATCTTCATTATATTATATACCTATTGTGATCAATAAATTTTAATTTATAAGCAAAAATAGATTGTATAATTATCATCTATACTATATATATATATATATATAACGTTTTAATCAATGATTATAAATTTAAGACAAATATATTTTTGTCGAAATCTCTTTTCTGACATTAAAAATATTTTTTTTTTTTAATAATATATTAAATATGTAACACTCTATGACGTTATATAATTTAAATTTGTTGTAACGAACAGAGTTTCATTGAGAGAGATAACTTCAGAGGAAATTATTAATTGTGAATATTTGAAAAAAGGTCATTTTTAGAAATTTTAGTTCTGCAAATTGTACATCATATTTTTAGTAACGTTACATGGGAATTGTTAAATGCAAAACTATGCAAGTGTCAAAAACATTTCTCATATTTTTATACTTTTCGCTATTTCACGTGAATGTCATATTTCATAATATGCAAATTTTACTGCATTTTCCTCGAGTACTATTATTTATCCTTTTTTTTCCCTTATTTTTCCTATGTTTAAAATTTTAATACATCTTTCAATATATACACATATTCATACACTAAATTTTCATTGGTTTCAAAAGTCATCATTCTGGCATTTCATTACAATTGATTTTACATATTCTTAATTAAAAAAAAAAACATTCTATCATAAACAGATTTATTCATTAATTTTTATTCAGACTTTCTTGCAGAAAACAATTATCGTTGATTTCGTTTGACAAATCCTTTTATTAAATATACCTGATTAAAAAATAATAAATGTGACAAATAAATAGCAACAAATATTCGGTAACAATTGAGACAATAACTAATTTTTTTCAATTACTTTAAAAATACAATAGCGTTTATCTGTCAAGCTGCGCTTTTGCGTTTCGTAATCTCTCTTCGAAAACATCGATAATATTTTCCTGAAAAATGTCATGTCGCCGCAACGTCGAGCTACGCACTGCTCAGCAGGTGCATCCGGAAGCAATATCGTTCGAAGAAAGATTTTTCGACGGGTGCGAGGAAAAAGTTACATACTTTGCCCGTCTAATTTCTTGCTCGTCTCGTATTCGACAGATCGAAGAGGAGAGAGAGAGAGAGAGAGAGAGAGAGGAAGAAAAAAAGTATCTCGTTAGCGGTATACCACTGAATCGACCGAATGTTAGATCTCTCAACCGTAGATATTTAAAATATATAATCGCGACACTATTATCCACATATATTATAATACATATACGTATACACGCTGTTATAGAATGATTTTCCTTCAAATTTATCTATGAGAACCTTTACGCGCTCTTCGTAGAATGAGGATCGTAGAATTGCATAATTAATTGATTCACGCTGCACCTGCACCTGCAAATGTTACAGCTTGAGTTTCTAAATGTCGCGATGTCATGTCGGACGATAGTGACGTTAAAATATTAATGCTGAAGAGGAAAGAGGGATGTGTTTGAACGATCCTGCGACTTTCGGAAAATATGATAGTCGCATATAATGTGACTAATTAATATATTTCATTACGACTGTCTAAAATTTAATTAAAGATATTATAATATAATTATATTTCTCACATTTTTAAAATTTCTTATATATATATATATATATATATATATATATATATATATATATATGATTGCACATTAAAATTATATTATTGTAGAATTTATTTAAACAAAGCTTCTTTATATCTATATGTATCTTGACTTCATCCGCCAGAAAGCCTCCCCAATTTTCATCCTCGAATAATTCTCTAACTTTCGTTTCTATTTTCAATTCTTGACGGAGAAGAAAATTGCTTGAAAATTCAGCGGAAGATACCGACTCGCTATCGTTGTTCAAGCTGTTTCGCGCACTCTGTACTTCTCTCGCGGCTTGTAATTTCGACAGAGCGAGAGTTTCGAGCGCTCGTTCCGACGCACGAGCGAGCGCGTTTATGCTCTAGTCCAAGTTGGATCCTATACGGGAAAGAGAAGAAGACGACGACGAGCGAGTCGTGGAGAGAAACGGGGTAAGAATGAGAAGGAATAGGGAAGCCGAAAGGAGAGCAGTTACAGGGATTATATAGGCCGAAGCAAGACGGCGGATGCTTATGTCGAGGCCCGAATTACGTGCATCGATTCATCGAGTTGGGCCCGAGTTCGGAAATGGAGAAAGTTTCGTGGCGGGCGATCGCCGTCGTCGATCCTTTCGCAGGATGAAGAACGTCCTTCGGGTAAGCGAGATGTGGGATAGGTTATATAGGTAGGTAGGTAGGTGGCTTGAATCCCCAGCCAATAGAGGAACTCGTCTCGCCTCGCTTCGGATCAGAAACTCCTCGATGTGGCGATCGTTTGGCAGCAGCCCTCGCTACGTTTCGCGTGAACAAGCTTTAACGCTTCTCCCGGATTAACGAGCTTTATCGGTTACGTATTTGTGTATCCATGAGCGACATGAGGTAATCGGTTGGTTGCTACGTGGCGATGTAAAAACGTGTCGTCCCGTTTACAACCTCGCGCGCTTTCCTTCAGGAATAGTAATACTATACGACGAGTTTGTACGTCAGGGCCACGAAAGATTGGCCACGAAAGATATTTGCGTGATAAGTAAGTATTATGGAAGTAGAGAGAGGCGCGCTACACGTGCTGTCTCGAGCCAACGACATTAATTTTACCGTACAACCTCCCTGCGGGACAGTTTATGAAGCCGTTGCTTTCTCGCGTAGAAATAAATTCGATATAGCGTACATATGCATACATATGATAATCTCGTACGTATCATTTCAATATTCGAGATGATTACCAATTGCATAATATTGAAAATAAAATATACTTTTGCTGATTAAATTCCGAAAATAATCTCTTTTAATTGTTTGGTGTAATTGCACTATTAAATCTTTTGCATTCAAATTTTTTATTATCGATATAAAAAAACATTATTATATGATATTAAGCATATTATTTAAATCCCGTAACATGGACAAGATATTTTCCAGATTATATTAATTATTCTAGTGTCTAATGGAAGGGGATACTTTAAATACTTCATCGCTACAACCGCACTAAGCGTCCGTAACAAAAATCTACTGAATGCAAAATACAAACTCGAGCGTCGCGAATTCTCGACACTGCCTGCATCCAATTGCATTTTATTGGCATACTGACATGCCCACTCGGGAAATGACGTACTCTCGTCGCTTTGTCATTTAGAGCACAGTGTCGAGTATGCTGATGCAATCCAAACGTTACATGTTAAATTGTTATCATATTCTATCTACACCGTGTGATAATACCGTATGTGAGTACACAGAGGCCATAAATGCGATATGTTAATTCTTGTAGATCACACATCTTCTTTGCTCTGTTTCTGGCCACATATAGGTCATAATGTCTTGTCGCAGTTTTCGTTGATGTCTCGAAATGCTTGAAAAAATTTACAAAAATTTATATATATATCCCTTGACATCTTCGTAGAAAATAATCAATCAATAAAAGTTAAAAAATAAATTTCAAACATCTTTTTTTATTGATCCAAGACTCTTCGGGATATTTTATTATTAAAATATCGATTAAAATGACTCATGTGTGACTTTAAGGATTAATTTTGTACGAGAATCGAATGCATCGAATTGGCACGAATATAAAATTAATAGGCAATAGAAATTTATCGATTGGCTTTCTACAGCTGCCAATATCAATAATTAATTTACAGAAGTCAATCTAAAAAAAAAAAGAATTGATATTTTAATCTCAGGATACATCAGCCGTTCTGACTGCCTTCTATTTAAATATATCATGTAAGATAAAACGCGGGACATACGCGTGTTTTCTTTTAATACAGTCCAGCTTGGACAAAGAAAATAATTACTTTCCGCTGTCGAAAAAATATTACTATCATCTCTGCCGCTGCTCGAGATGGCGAGTTATGATAATTCGGTCGCTACTGACAGACATTTCTTTGACTAACGCCTGCTCGGACATCTCCCACTAATTCGTATTATCTTTCTTGCGGATTGTCTTTAACCCCCGCACACCGGCCGCATTTTCCGCGCTGACACAAATGGGATTTGCATCACCGGAAATAATGAAATTCTAGGCAGACTTTATTACGGGGCGGTAGGAGCGCCGCCATCCGCCCCCTTCCGAACCGTTCTCTCTCTCTCTCTCTCTCCTCCTGTCCTCCGAGGATGCGGCCGACTTTGTAACTTGGGACGAAATTGAATTCTGTGCGCTTTCGTCGGTTTAACTGCAATTTGTAAAAGTCCCGCACTCGCGGCTGCCAGCCGCTGCCGCGAGAGCTCTCCGACATTTTTCAAAAGTCAACTTTCGAGACCGGCGGGAAAATTTTCCCGCTTGCACGTTCTCATTATTAATGGACTCAAGTGATGTTTCAAACGATGCGTGAAATTCAGGAAATTTTAGCACCCTCGAATTAGTCTCTTAATCCTTTCAAGTATTCTGCTAATTATATGGCAGATTTCCACTATATCCCAAAAGTTACGAAAGATCGATGGTTATTAATATCGTACAGAAAATTACAGTAATTAATATTAGTTGCATATCTACAGTGCATGTTAGTTTATAATTTATATTTATATAGATTATTGTAAAATTAAAAAAGATTCAAAAAACGCGAGTAAAATACTGAGACATGTTTAGTCTACAAGTGTCTACAAGTGCGTGTATATCTGATGCTTGTAAAATGTGTATCTTTTTATACTTCACGCGCGAATAGAAATTTCAGTAACTAATGTCTGTATTTAATAAAGATAAGGAGTTTTAATCTCACGAGTACTCCGTCTTTCATTCCCATAAAAATTGGGAGAATGGTCTCGTTACGCATCTGTCATTGTTCGCCGATACTATTTTCATGTCTCGGGAGGGGCGGATTTTCAGGTAGTAGCGCGATTAGTATCTCATTTCCGCGAAGTAATTATAGTATCTCCGGGTTCTTCTGTTACATGTCGAGCAAATGAGCGAGGAATCATGGCGCGTAAATTACCGACATAACTATCTCCGTCACGTTATCTTACGTCTCAAGTTGTAAACTTTATCGGAAACATCTCTTATGACTATACGTATAATCCCCTGATAACTTACTGATAAAATGCACAAAATTCCACATTCCATTGAATGTTTCAACTCGTCGATTTCATATTAAAATGATATCCGATTTAGTCTCATAAAAAAATATAAATTAACGTGTACACATATGCAGTTAAATGAACATTCAAAATTATTAAATTTATAAAAATAATATAATATACATTTATTAAAATGTAATTTAAAAAAATGTTACACTCTTTTGCAAATATAAATCTTTTCAATTAAATTCGACGCGAAAGACAAGTTGCAAGTTTTTTTAAATTTTGTAAAATATCTCAATAAGAAAAGGGTGGAGCGTAAAATAAAGAGAATAATAAGAGAATGCAGGATAAGGCTTTGTAATTTTTCGAAAATAAGCAAAGCTTTCGCAAAGCATGGAGGGAAAAGGGTAGTTTCCTTCATCTCGCCGATAATTTAGATCATGTTATATAACAACGAGACACAGACGAGGGTGATGGTTCTCTTCTCGAAATTCCCGGAATTGTTACCCAACTTCCTAGTTAGCTTTCTGGCTCTTATTCTTTTTGGCGATAGTTTCTACAAAAAAAAAAAAAAAGAAAAAGAAAAAGGAATGACGAACAATGTAGAGTTCTACGTAGGTCTATGAGAGTTTTCTAACGTCTTTTATCGCTTAACACGCGAACACCGTTCGCGCGTAATGAACTTGGAAAGTCGAAAGAAATGCGAAAATTTATCGATTTACTAAACGGATAATAACACGTGGAGATACTAATCGGACACGTTACATTCGGCTTCGTCAGCCGCAATCGCGACTCCGGATGCAGAGCGCGCGGTATAATCTGTTAAGAGTACGCGTTATACCCCGTGTCTTTTTGCCGGCTCTATTTGCCCAACTGGATCGGCAACCGGCCGGACTGGTGGTTTGCGCTCGACATGTCGCAACGTAAAGTAGATAATGGACTAGCCAGGGCCAGGGTTGCGTGCACTCGCGCGGACATCGTTCCAGGATGAATGGAAGCTCGAAACACTGTTCGCTACTCGTGAAAATCCTGTTTCTATGTTCGTCGATCGGAGAGCGTTAATCGCTGTGGAAAACATCTAGAAAATTGGGAAATTTAAAGTAATCACATACATTGATTAAAGTATTTTTACATCTATATCATATATTAAAAAATAATGACAGATAAATTGAAATTATAGAAAATTATTAATTATAGGCAGTACTTAAAGCGAGCTTCATAAAAAAACTTTGAGTTGATCAATTTTAAACAATATTATATTATTTTAATTACGCCTGGATTACAATCTCGGTTTTTTTATCCTCTCGAGATAGTTGTCACATCAATGGATTGCATGGAGAAACGTAATACGAGAAAAGGATAAAATGAAGACGGTCACATCTATCGATAGAAATAACGTATCGTTGATCAGAGAGACACTCTGTATATACAACGATGTCTGTGCAGATGTTCGGGATTGGAAGAAAATATCAATTCCGCCGGCGGGGTTCGCGCACTCTTAAGATTCACTTCCTGCACCAACGAAAGCAATTGAAACGCTATACCCAGTATTCGATACGAACTCGAATATCCGATATTGAGTCGGCAAGTAGTCATCCGATATCGAACGTACCTTAGATGTCCGCTACTTCTCGAAGGCCCCAAGTCGTATTCAGATACAGGATTTCAAAATAACTACATAATAGATCCTATCCTTTTAATTACAGCATAATAAAGCAAACTGTATGCACTATTTATATATATACATTAATATCTTAGAAATTTTAATGAATAATTAAATAACATTATGAATAATAAAATGATAACAATATTTACAAAATTGAATCAAATCTGTCATTTCTAAATAATTATTTGCTTAGTTATAAACGTTAAACGTTGACTATATAAATTTATACTGCAATTATTTTCATTTCAATAATATATAATATTATAATTAATAATAATATTACAATTATTCTCATTTTATTATCGAGATTCATATTTCAAAGTTATTATTAATTTAAAACAAGCAATTCAAAGTTTAAAATAAGAAGACATGGCACATCAATGAAGAGAGGGTACGTGACTGGCAAGTGATTAACCGCGATAGAATGAATAGACGTCCGCCGCTATTTCCCAGAGAGACATGCAGAGGATGACATTCTGCGAGCCCAGAAATAACGAGTTTGCCCATCTCGTTCACTCGGCGTTACGACGGCAATACTATACAGCATCCGGTTTTATTCGCCTTCGCCCGAGAGCGGACTCGGCGAGCTCATCGCAACGCAAGACTGGTTTTCATTCATTCATCGCGACGCGGGGTATCGGATATTTACAGGAGAATCGTGGCTGACTCGCGAATGGGATAGGGTAATGGCCGGTTGGCGTGTTGGACGAGTGAAAATCTCGAGGTCGAGATCTATATACACACAGGTGTGCGCGCCTCTTTCAGAACTTCGTTCTAGGGACGTTCTATGTGAAAATGCAAAAAACGGCGGCTTCGTCCTCTCTTTCTCGTTTGGCGGTCGAGGAGCACACAATTACCGATCGACTTCTATGTTTTTTTCCCCTCGAAGTGTGTACGCGAATTTCATTACTGACTGACGTTTCATCGAGTTTCGGCGCTTTCTCGCGTTGCCGGGCAAATTTTTGTTCGTATACGAATAAAGCGGCTGACGCTGCGCTGTCTACTTTTTATTCATGGAATAAAATCCACGGAAAAATGTGAATAAAGATATTACAGTGCTGCTCGAAGTTAAAGCGTTTACAACAAAGAGGCCGCGGTACAGAACACTGTAGAATTTTATGAATAAAAGGAGTAACATTTATCACGCGTCTATTGTACCTCGATATACTCGGTCGATATGATTCTTTCTTTGGCATTTATTCTCATTATTTTCTTTGATATTTTCATCTCTCTTGTAACGTGCTCCATGAAATTCTGCTGCTTCTATTATTTCTACTTGTACTACTTTCTATTTTCACTTGTTCTATTTTATCATTTAATTTTACACATTTGTGTACAAATATGATTTTAAAAAACTATATGATTTTATATATATTATGTTATTTTATTTTCACACAAGCTCGCCTCGTCGGAAAATTTCAGCCTTATACATTCAAACGTTTTATAAAATTTTGCTTTTTAATTTGTTAATACAACAGTTTATTGCTTTTCGGAATTGTCTCAATAAATTATATATTTTTCGCCCAATCACGAGCTTCAATTAATGCGATTAAACGAGTTATGTTTTCGCGGCACTCGAGCATCACCGAAAAATGAGCTACCAAAGCGCGTAGAAACGTCTATCTCGCAAAATCGATTCAATCTTCTGTATAATGAAAAATTCTCCCGAGATTGCTCGGCCATGTAAGAAATTGCTGTTGGCGCTATCCTCATAATAAAAATTCGAAAAACTACTCGCTGTATTTGTTGCATGCGCCAATAGCTATACCCTCTCTTATCCTCCTCTGTCAATTAAACGAATGACATTCTTTTGCCAGGCGGGATATTGAGCGATGAACTATACGTGATGAGAAGAACGTGGTAAAATAAATGATAGCTCTCACGTTATTATTAATTACTACATATGTAATTAATATATGGAAGCTGTATCGATAAGCTAATGCATTTTTTTGTTACGCTCTCTTTATATATTTTATATAATAATTTTGTTTTTTAATTCAGTCAACAATTACGTTTACAAAAGAGTGCTTTCAGTAATTAGATTCAGTAATTCCTTTGAGCAGCACGTTTGATGTACGAGGTGTAAATGTAATACCAATCACGATCTCGAAGATAGTTGCAAGCATCGCGCATCCTCCGTGATTATACTGTCGTATAATTTTCGCACCCGAGAACAAAAACAAATGCCGTATAATTTCTCGGATAATTTTCCAGATTGTTTCCTCCGCAGGACGGATTATTATTGGCTTGGCTTTCTCCCATTTCCCGCGCGCATCGAATGAAGATATAGCATATTGGGAATGTGTGTGACTTACCCACCGCTGACGACACGTCTACATGTCATAAATATGATACCCTAGGAGCTCTTGTGGGAAAGTATATACTTGCGGCAAGCGGAAAGTTGGTGAACTACATTACAGCGAACTTTACGCCATATCGACCACGCCGTACATCTCTCATGAGTTCCAAAGTTAAACAATGATGTAAAGAAGCTTATTAACGAATAGAGAGAGAAACACTCTCGTTATATTGTCAGGTCGCTGACCTCGTGTAACCTCATGTAATACGCGATAATAATGCGACCCAAGCGCCTGTGTATGTTTGAGAGAGAGGTGGGGGAGGGGGGAGGGGGGGAGATGAGGGAGGAGGACACGGGAAATCTGAACTACGATATACTACACGACGGAACGGAATAAAACATGAGTTCGCATGACGTGACAAGTTAGCACGTGTCTACCTCAATTTCTGTCGTAAAAAATAAAGATGATGCTCTTTTTTTCAGAGTTCTACGTTTTTTTTTTTTTTGCATGGAGATTCAACGTTCTTTCTCTTCACGGATTACGAATATTTTATCTCCTTTACGCTTTGCGCGAGACGTGTGAATATTTGCGTAGTATTTTAACAATACATATACTTATCTCTGTAATACGATAATATATCCACTTATATTATCATAATGTAATATCAAATAATAGCGTATAATCGAAATTAACTAGAAACTATACGTAATAAAAACAAATTTGCAAGCATAACTTTTCATATACCGAGAACGCGATAAGAGTCGAGCAGTTCTCTTTTTTCAATTTTTAAACGCATCATTAAAATGCAGTATTTTAATAGATTTCCTAAATGATAACAAAATTTTTTATTCTTTTAAGCTTCCTCGCCGCTATACATATATCGCACAATAGAAAATGTAAGAGCGAAGCTAACATTTTTCATTTGGCGATATCTGTCAAACTATTCTCAGAGATACGCATCGCTATTTAATCATTTTCGCTACCTCACGCGAGCATCGCATAAGTCACGATTGTGCATAATACAGGTAATATCACCGTTCCGATATAACATAGAGCATTACGTGCCCGCGGACAATAAGAATTTATCGTAGCGTGAAAAATGTATGGACAGGACCATCCACCCTCCCCCCCCGCGCTTCTCAAACTTTTCGCGTCGCGGCCTAATAAATTCAGGTCGCGCGGCTCTGTTTCTCGGCGGGATAGTGTGCCTATATAGGCATGCCTCTGCTCTCGCAGCCGGGAACAGGGGCACGGACAGCCAGTTTATAGCCTACACGAGAACGTGGCATGACTCTCGAGTCGCGCTCCTAATATCTCGCACATTCGGGAGGGAGCAAGAGACTCAGAGAGAGTGAGTGAGAGAGAGAGAGAGAGAGAGAGAGAGTAAATTAGAGCTACGTATGATTCACGTTCTGAAAGCATATTGTGCTCCATTATGATACCGCGATAAAATGAAAAAGTAATACATATAGCCTTGCTCTCGCAGTCACGGACTTTTGTACCTTTGCCATTCAAGGAATTTGAGATTCTCCCTCTTCTCATATTTATTTCATATTATTTTCAATCTACATTAATTATTAGCATTGAGTGGATATATAATTATTTATATATTGAATATATAATTGTACAATCAATATAAAATTATTTAATACAAATAATGAGCATATTTTCCTATTTTTCTATTAGATTAGGAATAATTAATATAATCTAATATTTTCGATATTGTCTTGCGCTAAATCCAAACACGGCAGGAGGTTGTAAAGACAAGCTTGCCTAACGACTCTATGACAATGAAATACTCGGCTTCAACTCGCGCGCAGAGTCTACGAAGCGTCGGAAGAAGCTTCGCCGAAACTATTCAACTCTGTCAAAGGGTAAGAGCGAGTCAGCATCGCGAGGACAAGTAGACGGAGCGATAAACAGATGGACGAGTATATACAGATGAGAATGTCTCTCTCTATCTCTCTCTATCGTCTCTCTATGCGTTTCTGAAGTCAAGGTGAAGCTTTCGGCAGCGCCGGCGGGCCTAATGACTCCGGCCACTCAGAGAATACACTAATTACCGTGGAAGCGCTTCCGGAACGTAAGCATTGTGTGCTAGTCCCCGTGCCTTGTTGTCGTCTCTCTGTCTCTCTATCTCCATCATTCTTACCCCGAATGTGTGAGATATTAGGAACGATGCTCGGGTGCTCGCACTACGTTCTCCTGCAACTGGCGTGTAAACTATATAAAGCGCTATATCCTACGCACTCGCTTTCAGATCCAAGGATCAAAATTTTGCGCGACGATTTAAAAAATATCCAGGAATGTTTGTGAATTTATAGTTTTGATATTGGTATTCTTCTCTTTTTTTTATCACTGGCAAATATATTAGGGTGTGACTGTTTTATCTCGATTTATGTAGAAAAGCTTTTCACATGCAGATTTGGATGCATGCGATGCGACTTACATAAAATAACATAGCTTAATAAAACAAAAAAGATGGAAAAACACAAAATCTCTCTCTCTCTCTCTCCATTTTGAATATTTATCTACGAAATTTTCGAATGTAAAATAAAAATAAAACAATGCTACAAAAACAAATAAAGCGTAAATTGAGAATTAGAAATGTATTACGTGTTACAAGTGTAGATACAAATTGATGGTCCGAGTGATCTAAAAATGAGATTTAATATTTTTTTCTTTTAACGTGTCGATTGTATACGTCAAATTTTTTTTTATTTGATAAAAAAATTTTCAAATATGTTTTGATTTTCAAATATTACATTTACAAATAATAATAAAGACATGATCGAAAGAAGCAACTCGTCGTCAAGAGCAAGACATTCTGGATTCTCCTTTGGAAAAAAATGAGCATTATTATAATATTCCCCTACTGTTAATTAGATTACGCGTATCTCTTAACTTACTACATTTTGATTTATAAAATGACAGATTCTTAAATGAATTGAATTTGAACCAGTTTTTTCTTCACAAGCGAAAATGTAGAGACGTCAAGTTCTAAATTGACATTGTCGAAAATTGAACAACCACACGAAGAAATAAAATGATGATTATCTCGATCACATTCTTGGTAAAGAAAAATCGACTACAAATTGATCAAAAAATTTGTTATTAAAATCAGGGATCGCGAATTCCGGAACAATCGTATATCGAGAGCGTACGAAATTTCGCTTTCCGCAGGGCTTGCCTGCGGCTCGCCGGAAACGCAAAGTTTCGCCACCCTCTCTCTCTCTCTCTCTCTCTTTCTTTCTCTGTTTTCTTTTTTCTTTCACAATTTTGTCGACGCGACGAGCACACGATAAGCAAAAACGCTGCGACGAAGTTGGCTTGACATTAGCCCGGTCGGTCGGCTTAAAGCAGCCGAATATTCATCGCGCGCGCTCGTTAAGCGAGTTTGTCGCCACCGAGTTTGCATACGTTAAACGCACGGGGTGTTTGCAATAATCCGTTTTAAACGCGCGTGTAAAGCGTGTATATGGGGGCACGCGCGATCTACAGCGAGAATATGTCATCCCGTGCCATGTCGTGCCGCGCACGTAAGATACACAATAAAATAAATAAATAAAAAAAAGTAAACTATAATAAAGAGTGATGAATATATATATACATATATTGCATGGAGTTCAGAGGTAATGTGAAATTTTAGCCGCGAGCGCGCCTCATATTAATTTTTATAGTATACATTTATTCATGTTATCAACTTTATGTACCAATTTATTCTAGTAACCTTATGTTTCAATTTATTCTAGTAACCTTATGTTCTACTTTATTTCTTCATAATGGAACGTAAAGTCCGCGCGTGCGCTTTCTGGATAAACGGAATGTTATTTTCAGCAAAAATTAACTTTCGTGAAGATTTTTGGTTTCTTTTGTGTCATATCTTTAGTATCTATCCTTGTTGAAATTCATAAATTGGATTTATAAAACAAAAAGCAAAAATAACTAACGTTATTTCTTTTATATATTGATTTTTATTTCATCTCAAGTTTGTGAACGTATCGAATCAGCAATTATTTATGAATTTTACATTTTCTATTCTCCAGCTATTGCCTGTTAAAGCCATTTCGATGATTTATAAAATAAAATGCGTGAATTAATTGAATGGAATATCCGTACAATATGCAATTAAATGAGTCATCTCTAGAGGCGCGAGAATATCTCTTGTTTGTATTGCACATTTTGCTTGAGAGTGCAGTAACCGTTGTAAAAGCGCTGATAAGAAATATATATTTACGATCCCGTAAATCTAAAAAGGTAATCCGGAGATATACTGGGTTATGTAAATCCGGAACGATGCGATTTATGAAATCTACAATCTCACTGAAATAACAAGCTTTATAATTCTATATCTGATATTAAAAGTAGTATCATTGTTATGCATGTTGATGTTGAATCATGTTTTTAAATCATGTTGAACCATGTTAAATTCTATTTCAAATTCTGATATTAGAAAGAAAGAGAGAGAGAAAATTCATGTTAGCGAGAAAATACACTTACTATATTTTTATGTTGAATATGCGTTTCGTCCTATTTCTCGTAGAAAAATACCATTATGTTACATAGTTAATGCACTTACTTTATGAGAGACTCCTTAAGAGAGACTCCTCTCAGAATTTATATATCAAAAACAAAAACTTGTTTCGTCAAAGTTATTTTTTCGTACCAAATTATTACAATTTTTCCGATCACTAATTAATACAATGTTAAATTTATCTCTTCATTAAAAGCATTATATGTCAAACGCATTCCAAAAAAATTTTTTTTTTTTTTAACTTATATGTCACATATATATTTAAGAGCGCACTCTGCGCCTTTTTCATTTTATTATTCCAACAGCGATAACAAGGGTCATATTTTTACTCGTATTTTCGCAATCGTCAACTGTTCGACGATGACATTTCGCGAAATCTAAGGCGATCGTATTATCGAATCGACTTTTCTTTGCCCAGTGGCAGTTCACTGTTGTTGAGAGAAATGTTTACTCACCCATCCCTCTTAAATTGCGTCACCAAATCAACTTAGCCGTGAAGCGACGCAGTTGGCGACCGCCGTAAAGAAGTTTAGTGCCTTCGGGTCGCGTATAACGAATATAATTTACAAGCGCGGCGAAAAACGGTAGGTTTAACGTATAACGGATGTTCCCGGGCTTTAAATTCTCTCTATCGAGGTAAGAAATCTGAAAATAAAATTGCGAGTATCTCTCTTTGTCACGGATAATGAGAATTCAAAGAACGAGCCCTCTCCCCTTCTTATTCATCGCTGCTTTGAAACTAGCGTTTGTTTCCTTTCACAGCTCTCGTTAAACCGCTTAGAAAAAGCTCGACGATCGCAGGAATAGGTATTTACGAACGCGGATGCATGCTTTTTTTTGACCCTGCAAGCAATTACGCGGAGCTATTATCTGCGTACTCGATCTCTCGTTAATAGTAATCGAAACGATCGCGATACTTATTCGATACCTATTGCTGGATACATTTGTACAAAGTCGATTCGCTACTGAATACATTAATAATGTCGACTTGAAGAGGAAATGTCCATTACCAGGATTGTCAATAAACGTATAAAGATAAGACATAAGATTGACATTTGTCAATTATATTCGTTCTGGAAAAAAAAAAAAAAAATGCATTCCTAAAATACGAAATTTGGAATAAAACTTGAAACTATTGTCAATTTATCCTCGACAAGATTGTCTAATGAAACGTCATTTTTCTTAAATTTTTAGTTTGATCTATACAATAAAATACATATTTATAACACATTTTAAATATAAAAATTTATTCTTTCAATTTAAAATAATCAATTACAAGACAACACTTTCGCAAGAAAAAATCATTATTGTTATATTAATCGCTAAACGATCCAATTCTGAATTTTAATAGAATAAAATTTATTTTTTTTGTGTAAAAATTACCTTATTCACGTGGGATTTAAGAATCGAAAACGCTCCCATGTTTAATTAAAGAGGAATTGCATGAATAGCTACGTCAAACGTTAATAAATTTAAAATATTTCGACATTTATGAATTTAATATTAAAAAGCACATTTTTAATCTTCTAAAATATAAAATTAATAATTAATTTATGAATTAAAGTAAAAAGACTGTACACAAAAATTCAATAAAAATTTTAATTCTACAGGGCAAATCTTTACTTCAACTATAGATTAATTATTAATTTTATATTTTGAAAGTGCTCTGTGTGTATGTGTAATGTCAAATTCATGAATCTCAAAACATATTAGATTTATTAACTTTTTAACATAGCTGATTCCGCTCCTTAAATCTGCGCTGAATTTGCACGTGATAATAATCTATCCCCGCAGGGTGGCGCAAATTTTCCTTCATTCTTCAACGAGAAACATGTTGATCGCAGGTATTTGGGAAAATTTGGTGAATTTCTCGGATGTATTCCGAAGAACCTCATCATCGTCGAAGTCGAAAGAAACGATCGGCCGGCCATTTTCCTCGGTTAGCTCGAGGCACCGGATGGGTGCGCGCGCTTGTTCTCTCTCTCTCTCTCTCTCAGAAGCTTCTCTCGTTATCCAAAAGGCAAACTTCTTCCGCCGATGAGAACGATGAACGGAGCGATAAGGAAACTTCGTCTCAGAGGCAGCAGCCTCGCCCGAAGAGATAAGGGTGGTGCGCGATTTTACGAAGCCTCACCCCGTCCCCAGCCATGCCGTCCTCGTTAATAGTCTGTGCGAGAAGAGACAAACGCGAGAAGAAATGAGAGGGAAGAGAGGGAGTAAAGGTGGTCTTAAACCCCGAAAGGTGAGAAAAGACCGTCCGAGATAACCGTCGGAATGCCGTTTTCATTGCGTTCATGTCCGTTCCCCGCGCAGAAAATTTCCGTCACGACGGATAATCAGTCGAAAAATAAAGGAAACAATATGCGAGACTTCTTTTAATTTTTGTAAAAAAATTCCCATCCATTTACCAGCGAGAAATTTATGACACGTGTTCTTTTTAAAACAGATTTCTTCTTCACAAATTTATCATTCGCTTGGACGATTCGTCATAAAATTAAGATTTTATTCACTCGATTAATAATTTTTTGACATGGAGTTGGTTTTAATAGTAAAAAAAAAGAAACTGTTACAGTTGTATCTTGGTTATCTACGTTAATTAATGTTTTTATACTCGTCAAAATTTGACAATGGATATACTACCAATTTTTTGAAAAAAGCCTTTTTATATATAATACAATGTAATTAATAAATAAAATAAAACAAAATAAAAGAGAATTCAACGATATATTTCATAATCAAAATTATTTTTTACAATTTCTATGTTTTGTTAGAGGTTTATACATATTCTATAAAGAGTTATAAGATAATAAAATTTTATTGTTTCTAGTATTTTTAAATTTTTTTTTGCATTGAAAGAATCAATAATTAATTAATAATTATTCATCAATATCATATAAATATACCAATAATCATCTCATTAGAAATTATCAATTTTCTTAAATCAGCAAAATACGTTTTTTTAAATACAACAAATTAAAATATAAACACACTAAGGCTCCAATATGTACAAATATGATAAAAAATGTTTTATTGGCGATAAGGACGTTTGTTTTCTTTTTTTCAAATCCTCCTGGAAACACCGATGAGACATAATATCACATCGCTCGGGCTAATTCGCATTCGAGAGAGAGATCTAGTGAGTCAGTAATAGTGAGACTCTCTTATTTACTTGTCCGGTTACATTATGATGCGCAATGCGGAAGGAACGTCGCGATCTGTCTCACCGTGAAATTATTAAACGCAACGGCGGCGCGGCCTTTATTATCGCGGCGTAGAAATTTTTCCGCCGACACGCCTCGTTTGGTCCGCACAAGCACGCTCCGCCAGACGGACGCGTCGGTGCGCGCGACCGGCGCGTGGGGTACGACGACGGGATGGGATGGGGATGGGATGCGATGCGATGCGATGCGATGAGATGCGGTGCCCCGCGCGTTTCATGGTACTTAGGTGCTCAGGACGCCGCGCCGGCGGCGAGAACCGAGGAGTCATATCGCGTGAAATCTCGTCTCTCGATCCGCGATCAGCCTGCGTAACGCGCGACGACGACGACGTACATATGTACGTAACTCGAAACACGGGGAATATAATTCTTGGCCATATTACGGTGATCTGCGCCGCGTAAGTCCGTAAAAGTGGAAGATAAGAGGTGCTCTTATATATGTATATATATATATATATATACATTCTCTTAGGCGTGCGATAGTATCTAGAATTGTATATATAGCGATAGCAGCGTCGAGGATTTACGTCATCCATACACTTGTGTGCTCTTATTAATTTACTTAAGGACCTAGTTTATTCAAGCAGTATGAGAAATTGATGATTTTTAGGAATTTATTTTTTAAGAATATTAGAAATTGATGTTTTTGACAATTTATATATTTTTTTTATTGATGTTTAAACAATACGTCAGTATTTTTAAATCTTGGATATTTAGCTTTTTTTTTTTGTTTAATACACGAGCCTCTGCGCGTAGCGTATTCAAAAATGCATGATTCGACGGTGTGACATGTTGCTTTTCGTGAAATTGTCTGAAATAAAAAAAATAAAAAAATTCAGTCTAGTTTTATTCCGTAGAATATTTATGGGATACTGAACCTAGTTTCATTAGAAAAAAATTAAAAAATAACAAAGTAGTGTCATTTTAAAATTAGATATTTCAATTTTGCTGAAACTTTTTTATTTCTTAAGAGTTGAAAAATAATTCATATTAATTTTTTAAATTCTATTTAGGTTTAATAATTCAAAAATATCCTGCGGCATAAAACTAGACCGAGTTTTTTCATTTCAGAAAATTGCATGAAAAGCGTATCACACTGTCGTTTTAGAGGCTCGTGTTGAATAAAAAAAGCTAAGTATCCAAGATTTAAAAATACTGATGTACTGTTTAAATAAAATCACCAATAAAAACATCTATAATGCCAAAAAATCAGTAACTAGAATTAAAAAAAAAAAAAAAAAACTTCCTAAAAGTCATCAATTTTTCATACTTTTAGAGTAGACTGGATCTTTAAATGAATTTCGCGTTGTCGTCGTGTAAATTTGAACGCGACTCTTGAACGTATACGTACAAAGTGCCTTTTAAAACGACTAAGAATTTATCACGGGCATAAATAACATAAGAAATAATTGTTGATCGATAAGAGTGGTTCTTGACGCGTAGCAGCGCGCAAACTAGTTTTAACAGCGTAAAAATTCCTGAGCTAGAGAGCAAAGGTGTTTTACGCTTGGATAATTCGTGTTCTCCGTAGCTTCCCGAAGGCTTTTAACATCTTTTTACGACAAAATAATCTTTTAAAGCTCGCGATATTTGTAATAAAAAGAGAAAGTCTACAATTTATGACAGACAGATTTATATGATAAATGTTGTCATCAAGTTAATATTTCAACTAATCCTCAATTTTCTTGTACTTTTCTCTTTATTTGATGTCAATTGGATTAAATATGATCCAGAAAGTATGAATTTAATAAAGACATATTTACAAAAATCATTTTACACACGAAATCTCTCTCTCTCTCTCTCTCTCTCTTTTTCTCTCTTCCAGTGTGTGTGTGCAAATTAAGCATCAAGAATCAAGAGTTCAATCAATTAAATGCAGATTAAATTTATGCGACTATTATCAATTCTATCGATGCTTCAGCTTTGATAATGAAAACCAAATAAAGTTTCTCGATAACTTGATTTCTCACAAACGATCGTGGATAGAGAAACAAAAAAGTGAAAAACGAACATGTGCGGTTGCGGTAAGATATTTTCCAAGATTCTTTCGTGTTCCAAGGATCATGCCAACGTCCAGCAAGGGCATTAGTTAAGTGAGCCCAGCGGATGCTGACGATTATTACTTACATATATACGTATGTACTACGATAGGTTGCAGGCAACCGCACGTAATCGCGGCAGGTCGTCCTTGGCTCTCTTCATGACTCGCATATATATCGTTTCTCGCTCCGCTCTTTTTTTTTTCCGTTTCTCCGGTAAACGGCGCCTCGCTATATGTGCAGTTTCCAGTCGTTGGAGGTTCCATCTACCGATGATTTATCGCCCGGAATACGACGCATGCAAACACATACGTTGCCGAGATATCAAAGGTGAACGTTTGCAAAATTCGCACATTTCATTGGCGGATATCCAATTGCATTGCTGCAAATTCGTCGGAAATAAGATTTGAAATTGTACAATTGGCACATTCATATGTCAGTAGATAAAACAATTATACACACAACATATTTAATATGTGTATATAATAAATCTGAAAAAAATTCCATCTCCTTATTTCCTTTTATCTGACAGCAATGATTAGCAACGGTAAAAAAAACTTTATGTAATTCGAGACTTATGTTAGTCTTTCAATATTTTTTTAAGCTAAGAATTGGTGTATATAAAGTATCTTTTTTCCCGCGTTTCCATTTATGTATCGAAAATTTGCCGGAAACAATATACATCGATTTGAATCGTCGCTGACCGGAAATCGCTCTCGAGAGGCGACAACAATTAAAAAGCGATAAACAGTGGCACGCGAGCAATGCTTTCCCCCCCTCCTCCCTCTCGTTGCGGTATAGATTGGCTGCGGGTTATTTAAAAGCGCGTTAAAAATGTTTGACGCGCGTTATCCGGTGCGATGCGATGCGCGCTTAAAAATCAGGCCGTCCTACACCATCTGTTGTCGCCGACAAAATGGCTCTCGTAACGCAAACCATGTTCGCGCACAAAGCGCGGTTTGTATCCCATTTCCCCACTACCCGCTCGTCTGGTAATGGCCAGTGGATTAATTCTGGGGAGACTCGAGCGAGCGTGAAACAAATTTTCGACGTAGCAACGCGGCGGGTTCATTCGGGCGTGGGTGATTTTCGGAAGGGGGTCGCGGAGGAAGGACGGGGGAGGGGGATAGGGGAAGAGGTGGAAAAAGAGGAAAAAAGAAAAGGCTCGATTTCGCTGGATCGCGTGCGATATCGATGTGAAAAGCATCCGGCGTTTCGCTGCCGTTTGTCTCGCTGCAAAATTCAGAAAAAATCAACCGCGTCGCGACTGCAATTTTGCACTCGCAATTTCGCGGTCGTGCTTTGTATTCTTCTCGTTACGCGCTGCAAATGCGGATGGTGAAAATAAATAGATGGATGTAAGATGCGTTTTTTTTTTTTTGAATCCTGGAAATTATGCCAAAAGAATCATCGGCAAGAATTTATTAAAAAAAAAATATTAGTAGGATATAAATTATAAATAATACTGTGTATTAAAATTGAGAAAAATAATTATTTTGATATGCGATATAATTGACAATAATTTTTAACTAAATATTAATAAATTGTAATAGAAATTTAAACAGGAGAAAAACGACCACTAGATAGGAAAAACTACAGATGACACTGCTACCAAACGGCTTGTACCAACAGAAGTTGTAAAACATCGACGAATTGTAATCGATAGAGATGCGAAACTTGGAGAACTATAAATGAAACCCCGCAGAATCGCCAAGTTGAGTCAGTTCGTTTCGTTTGGGAAAAGTTCGAGAGGAGAGAGTTGATAGGAGAAAGAAAAAAGAGCGGAATAAATGGCGAGGGTAAGAGGATATCGGGAATGTGTGTTTGTGTGTGATTTTTTTTTTTTTTTGTTAAAGAATACGGGGAAAAGAGAAGTAGAGAAGGAGATGATCAGATTCAAGAAAGAAAGGGAAAGAGAGACATGGTCAAAACGTCGGCGAGGAAGAAAGAAAAGATTCGGAAGCCGAGCGGATGCGCTTCATTACGTTATAGATTGTTGGAGGAAGCCACGAAACGAGATATATCGTCGAGAGATAGTTTCATGCTCGTAAATGGAGGAAAAGAGAGAGGAGGAAATTACGGAATTTCAATGTACATATATAGTACAAATACTCTGACAAATTGAGTCAAGCAACGGAGAAAGATTCTGAAATAATTAAATCTCGTTGACAGAACAATCGAGCATTATATCTCGATATCTCGAAAGAATTGATGTTAAAGAAGCTCTGAAAGATTCTCTAAAGATGCGCATATCTAAGTTCAATATCAAATAAATTTCAGAATATTTAAAGTAGACAATAAATAAGATTCAATGTAATACCTCCTTCTCTCTCTCTCTCTCTTGTTTCTTTCGAATTCTTTTATATATTTGAAAAAATAAAGAAAAGAATTTCTTTCTTGTTTAATGTTTTTTATAGTATTCATAATCCTATTTGGATATAAACGTAATAAGCCAAGTGCTTCAAATGTGGTTTTCTCTTGTGTGGTTTAGCGTGCCATCGGCCCAAGCCGCTTATAGATTGAGGTACTACAGGACATTTGTGGTCTAGTACCAGACCGCAAAATGAAGATAGATGCTTCTAGTTGTAGAATATTGATAATACGCAGGTTAATCCAGGAAGAAAGGAAACTCGAAATTTTTTTTTACTTTAATTAATGGCATTCCTTAATTCCATATATTACAATCTATCTTAATTATATCTCTTTCTATTACGTACATTAACAAGAGATAACATCGCGAGTCTCACTTTATTACAGTTCTCCCTAAATCGCGATCTCAGAATCTCATCTCGCATCTCAAGCGAGTATAATTCGCAGGATCGATAAGAAGTAAGATTCTTCTCGCTTGATAAGATCTCTCCTCCATTCTCAACTACCGACTAGGCGAACATTGCCCATAAATTTTTGAACTAATTCCTACACCGAGAGGTTGGAAAATTCGCGAGTAAGAAAACAGGTCACACGCAAGCTGGTGACGATGCGAACGATATAATATTGGAAAGCGTGGTATAACACGTAGAACACACACACGCACACAAAAAAAAAACAAAAAACTGGAGTTCGAAGAGTTTAGATCGCGAAAATAAAGGAAACGGAGCGAGACGAGGAACGCAGAAGAGAAGGCAGAAGGGAGAGGAGAAAACGGTTCGTCGCAACGAACGAAGAACGAGAATGCGGAGGATGCATACCATCGCAAATATTTCTCCAAAGTCGTGATTAACCCCTCGTCTCTCGCGCGAGCTTCACCATCTAACCTTCTCAACCCCGCCTATCCCTTTGTCGAGCGTCTATTCCGACTTTCCGACGAACCCGCAGACCGGAAGCTTTCCGAAGTCACGTCGAAGAGCGAGGGACGGGCGGGCGGAGGGAGAGATCGACCGCGGAGTAATAAAGAATATCCTCTAACCGGGGAGAGAGAAAGGAGGGGGCAGGGAGGGAGGGGAGAAGGAGGCTGCCATTAACGCGTGAAATTAAAAGTTCCAGCTCGTTCGAATGATCGAAGTAAAAGGTGGTGGTAAGAGCAGCTCCTGCGGATTTACTGCACTTCCGATAAAAATCGAGACGGAGGCGAATTATAATTGGCATGCTCATGCCCGACCACTCGATTCGATGCTGCTCTCTCTCTCTCTCTCTCTCTCTCTCTTTTCTTCTGTTTTCGCAGCTAGGAGTTTGCGCGATTGAATTAAGTAATGTTCTGAGAAACTTAAGCTATTCGCTCAAGGATTTGCGAAAGCTTGCGAGCTACGCGCGGTTCGGGATAATTATTATCATCCTTTTAATAATTGCGGCGCTTAGATTATACTTTTTATATATATTTGGCATCACACGCAGAAAACCTCTGCGCTATTATCTTGCTTTTGATTTCTTCTATCCATTCTTGCATCAGTTTTCTTAAACCAAGAATCGGATTTATGTATCTGTTTATTCTTTACACGCTAAATAAAGAAAGATTAGCAAAACAAGTTTTTTTTTCCAGAAAAAAAAAAAGGATAGCTCGAGAGCATTTTACGAACATAGGCGATACTAATATATTTCAGTTAGACTTGGACATTTTACTAGTTTACATCCCAGACACTAAATTTATATATACGTAGAAAAAAAACCTTTATTCTTATTTCCCGTAATTTTCCATTGCCGCATTTATTTATCGCTCGATTCGAAGCCCTTAGGGAAATAAAAAAAAAAAAGAAAAATATTTAAGAAAAAAAGACGCGCATCGTAGAAACGTTATCAATCATATATCTCGATCGTGGCATCGATTTGCCGACCGTTAGAAGCGTAATAACGGTGCAAGCTCGTATACTACATTCTGCGTGATGTGCATCTAAAAATTCTAATCTCGCGTAACCGGTCAAACCACTGCGATTACTATTAGCTAACCGATCAACTCGATGGATACTTCGTCGGATAACCGGAGCATCAAGATCGAGTTGATTTAGATGTGTCGTATTCCTTTTATTAATATTGTAAAATTTTCTTTTTCGCGGCAAATTACATATCACGGAACAGGTGTCGTATTTATTTTATTTATTAAACAAATTAAAAAACTACGCAGATTGTACAAACAACGCGAGTGTTCGACGTTCATTACTTATATTATATCTAAAAATGTATGTGTGTGTGTGTGTATGTAAAAGCGGATATGCAAAATAGAGCGGAATATTTAGACAGAGAAAGCTGTATTATATTAAATTAATATCGCATATGAAAGAGATCAGCGTTCCGCTCCGAGTTCACTTTGAAAAAACCGGGATGCGGTGTTTCGCCAATTCTGTGCGCCGCTGTGTGCAACGGTGTCATAAATTTGTCGGCCATTTCCCCGTATTTATGAAATCCTTTTATCGGAAGAATAAATATATACGATACATGCGCGTTTATCAACCAAATTAACAACTATTTGTACATACTCTTCCGAGATCCCTTTGAAACTGCTACTTTTACAGAATAAACGTGCATTCGCGTTTATCAACAAAATAAAACAATCGTTTCTTTTTTTATCTGGTAGACTAAATTCCATGTATTTATCTTTTATCTGGTTATCATTAACAGCAAAAAAAAAGTTGTTATTATAATTGTTATTAAAAGAAAAGAATACGAAGATAATAATGTTGAGGATCATGAGACATATAAGGGATACTGTCAGTAAAAAAAAATTTGACTCGCAATGCGAAGGGATCGTTTAATATCGCGATGTAACACGCGATAACGTTTTCGTCTCTTACGATCCCTCGCTCGGAACTTATCGAAGGTCAGCACACCTCGAGATACACCCACTAGCTGTCAGTGACAGACAAACCCCTCGGCTCGTACCCTCGAGGTTAAGGAAGGTTAATCGAATCAATATTGGCATAAGGATCAGGACTTGGAGTATGGTCCATCTATCGAATAGGTTAGCTTCCCCTGGATAGTAAACTGCTTTCTTTCGCATTTTATTTCTTTTCACCGTCCTGTTCACGATAGCTCCGGGATTAAAGAGGAAGCTCTAGAATTACTCCGATATTTGAGCCACGCTCGCGTAGTACGCACAAACTATACTAATCTCTAAAAACGGGATTAGTTAAGTTAATAAAGTGCCTGTCATATGTAAATTTAAATTATTTCTATAATAATATACGATAATTGGATATAAAATAATAATAATAATTAGGTATACTAAATAATTATTATAATCGCCATTTTGTACTAATAATTTAAATATAATAATAATTGCCGTAATTTTATATATATATATATATATATATATATATATATATATATAAAGTAAATAATTATCAATCATCACATTTTACTAATTTTATACAATACTTTAAATATTTATCTCATTATTCGTTTCGATGTATAATTATTTTGATTGATCGTACTATTAGGACTTTATCGCGAATAGCCAATGCAAAGTATAATTCGTGTGGACTAAAGTATGTTCCCGAGGCTCGCGAAACCAGCATTTGCATGATAATGACTCGCGGAAAAGGTATTAGCATTTACCGGAAGCGAGAGTTTACGGAAGATAATGTAGAAATTTAAACCGAAATTTTCCGTAATTTCTCTCGCGCGATAATTCAATTTCGCCGAGTTTAAAAATTAATTTCGAAAAGATGCAAGATTGCTCGAAAAAATACCTCTAATTATTCCCATTTATTCTTGATTGCAATGTATTAGAAGTTCGAATGAAATGATTGTATTATATGTATATGTATACATATGTGTCCTAGGACCTGCACAACTACAGATAGACAATAGAATGTGTATAGTGATCATTTCAATATCGACGATGCTTGCAAAAAAGATAAAACGCCCTCTCAATCCCTGCACGTTCTCATGTACTTCGGAATTTTTGTCCGGGACCTCGCAGGCATACATAAACTACACGTATGCGGAAAAACTGGGTCAGTCATGCAGACGAACGGGAGGGGACGGAGGGGTTAAATGGCACCGTCGATAATAACCTGTTCGCGACGCGAATGGGGTGTGTCCGGCTGATTTATATCGGAGTACATAATTCGCTTCCGGTTTTATGTCGACGACCTCTCCGAGTGTGACGGACAAATGACTATGGCGGCAAAATGCCATCGCACACACGCTGGGAAATACGCGCGTGGATCCGGCATACAGGATGGCATGCGATTCTGATCTTATTGATGGACGCGTGCGCTTTGACGGCATCCCGATTTGATCGCCCTGATATCTATTCGAGTGCGCTATCACCCATTTTCTTTCCATGAAGGGGAAGTAGATGGAGATAAGTTTCCTCTCTTCCTTCGATTCTTCGTGACTTGGTTCGATCGAGTAGGAAATCTGTCCATGACGAAAAGCTTTCTCTCGTCAGTCGTGTGATATGGATATTTTTTTAAGCCTTTATCCGTCCAATATTTCGTCCTTTATTCGTATTGCAAACTCAATCTGGCATTTTTTTTTTTTTTTTTAGTAAAATCATACATATAGAAAGCTATTTTTATAACATTTTATAAAAAGCGATATTTATAGCGATAAAGTAATGCTTGATGACATTAGTTACGTTCAATAATGTATATTTAAAATCGCGTAGAAAAAAAATTTATTTCAATCGTTTTTTGGGAAAAAAAATCTTCAATATATTCTTTCACTAGAAGCGCAACATCGTAATTCTCTTCTGGTTGCCGAAAAATAACTCGATCCACCTCTGCGCGCAAAATTTGCATACGTCGTATATAAAAGAGAGAAAGAGAGAGGATTCGCGAAAAAAAGAATATCCTGCCGGTCTTTTCCATCGAAAAACGAGATAACGATGGTTGTGGAAAGCCATCATTGCTCGGTTGAACAAATGTATTACAATCCTATCGGAGGGAACATGACTTATCGTTTATTTGCTTTTCTACATGTATCATATATATTGGAGTGTACATTTTTGCGCGAACAGAATCAAATATCTCATCCGTTGAGTCTGCGTTAAATCTATAAACTATTTCTTGCACACACACACACACACACACACACACACGCACGCACACACATGACGCGTATTATGTTTGAAATAACACAATTAAATTATATCTTCAAAGCACAAAATATTCTTTGTAATTATCACCTTGTTTCGTTGATAAAAAAAGAATTATATCGTTATTTATATAATTTATTCGTATTTTTCCTCTCTTTTCTGCATGTGTCATTTTTATTTCTACTTGAAAGATCTACAAGAATAAACAATCGATGATTATATATGGCTATGATTACTGCGCTTGTTTGTTAAATATATCGTACTTTGCAGGGTCGATTCCGTGGCGAAAGCACGATGGACGCATATGCAATTACAAACGGACGCGTATTTTTCAAATATTCGATTTCGATTGTAACGCGACAATGCTACTTTCGCGTTCCCGAGTGTGCTTTTTGTGCGTGACTCCAACCATATCGCTCGACTGACCGGACCGATCGGCGGAAATACGAACAATTTTTTTTTTCTATTTTCCTCTTTTTGTTTCGGTTCCCCGCCCCGCTACCTCCCCCTTTCCGTGAAAGAGGTGGCGGGCGAGGGGAAAGGGGAGTCGCGAGCGCAAAAAGCGTACGCGGAAGGGGGGCGCCGATATCGAGTTACACCGTTTAAAGGGGGATATCGATTCGATATCGAACTACGCGCGTTCTACTGCAAAACGAACGAACGACCGAGATCTCGCGTTCACCCGGCTACATTAGGGAATCTCTTTGATCGCGCCGCCGACATCTAAAGCCGACGAGCGTCACGTACGGTTAACGCGTTTGTGATATCAAATCGTGACTTCGCATCGAAATCGTCGCTGCGATGGAGCGACACGCCGAATCCTCTCCGCGAATAAAGCGTCCGGGGAATCGGAAGGCGGAGGAGGAGATGCACTGCGGAAGGAAGCATCATTTGCGCGCGATTTTAACGGAGCGAAGTAGAGATTTATTACAGATTCGTGAATGTGACTCTCCCTTCGGGAAAAGTGTGCTTAAAAAGCCGTAATTAGCGATGCAAATAAGGGCACGCGAAGGAGATCGCGGATAATCGCGTATGATTAAGCTGGGTCGCGCTGCAAATATAAAATCCAGAAGAGGATAATACGTTATATAAACGAACATGGTATAATGATAGTTGTGCGTGTTTAAAATTTTTAAAATTAAAAAAAAAAAAATTAAAAAAACTTATTCTAAATTTAAAAAAAGGAAAATATCGAAATTAATGTAAAATTAATTCTTTTTTAATATAGAAGATAAAAATTTGTCATAATTTCTATAACTTGTTGACAACAATTTGAAATACCTATATTCATAATTCTCCTTATATTTTGAAGCACAATAATATTGCCTTAAAATAATCCAAGGGTAACTTAGGCAAATAAAAGCGTGTGCAAACCTCAACCTGTTCGTCTTTCCAATTAACGCGCAAACTATATAACTGGTGATTGATTAAAACTATAAATGCTATCGAAACAATTTCGCTCTTACCGTTCCCATCACCGCGAATAGAGGTCGGCCGCATTGCGAGCGCATGGAATTCTCGACGTCACCCCGCGATGCATTCCAGATATTGCTCCAGCGGTCTATCTGTGTGTACGCTAACGGCGAACTATAGATTAAGCTTGTCTCGAGAGAAGGTGGGAAAACTGGAATATTCATCGAAAAGCGACGCTACGGACGACGCAGTCGGCCGAGGTGTATTTTAAGGAGAACGCGATGCCCATTTTGTTCCCCTTTATCCTCTATAATCTATATACTCTACGAAAGTAATTAGCGCGAAAATTATCAACGGGACTGCTATCTCATCTATTTCTGAAATATTAATCTCGCGCCAAAGTCGCGAGATAGAGCTCGACAAAGCGCGTCTCACACTATGACATATATATCCGACGACGGTATTATTCGATTCCATTTGTGTCTCGGCAGACACTATCGATGGCACCCGCGTTTCTCCCTTCGCCCTTTCACCTTCCCCTTCCCCTCCATAAAGTTTCACGATTAATCTAATGTGTGTATCGGATCGTTACGTGTGGAATGTTGCGTTTAAAAAAGTTCCGATCTCACGTAATGCGAAATATATGACTATTTCGTTCTTATTCTTTGCAAAATTGCGACTCTTCTGGGTAAAGTAAATTTGTGAAAATGTAGAAAAGTGATTGAGAAATTCGTTATTCTGATTTTGAAATGATGTTGTTATAAGTTTATACAAATGCCACCCGCATCATTTTAAAATACGAGAAAAAAGGATAAAAAATACAAAATTCAAAATCTGGGATATAAAGTTGAAAATTTGTTTCTTATTTTTAAACGTTTCAATTGATGTCTCCTATATTTCTCTTTATTTCATTTTTCCTGATCAAAATGAAATTATAAAAGTAATTTCTCGCTTTCGAGAAACAAATATGAATTGCTTCTATTACATATAAATAATGCTTTTATCAAAATTAGTAAAAGTCATTGATATAAAAATGACATTTCATATATAATACGCTTCGCATTTCTTTCGATTATGACCCATATAAATAAAATTGCAATATTTCTAAGTTAATACTATGTAATGTACAACATACATGTACGCAATGCATAAGAAAATATTACTTAATAATTCAGAATTTATTATTATTATTAATTTATTATTAATTAGTCTAGTTTTTATATTTTTAGCTTATACAATAACTTCTATGTTATTAGTTTAGTTATACAGTAAAGCGCAAACATGAATAAATTAATACAAATATTATACATATCATAAATTAATATAATAAATTTGCAATATGTGCAAATTAATGTATCGCATTGGAATTACCGTTGAAATAGCCCTCGATCGCGTTAAAATATGTAATATTTTATTTTAAAAAATTACAATTCAAACGACAATAACGATAACAGTTTCATAGAATTCTACAAAGCTACTGCATTTCTTGCCGAAATATCTGTATGATATTTTCACCAAACATTTGCGTTCAACATGGCGTGTAATATTATTCGACAAAAATCCAAGTAACAATTACTGCAAAAATATTGTTTTATTCGTTTGTCGTGAGCGATATTGCAAAAGGCCGAAACCGTAGCCAAGCGTGTGTTCACACATAAATGCGTAAACGAAATTGGGAAAATGCAAGGAAAACACGCAGGTGAATATGCATTTTCATTTAAATAACATTTTATTTCATATATGTATATATTTTCGAGTGCGCCGCACTCTCGTAACGCGAAGCCTGAAAAGTTAACTTTATCAACGCAAATGGAGATATTCAATATGTAAAAAAAAAAAAAAAAGAGAAAGGATACTACTAAATCACATTTGTAAAGTTATGTCGTTATAAATGGGAACGAAAAACATTTTCGATAACCGTCACTCCAATCGTATAATTCATACATATTTATTTACATCGTTAGTGAAAGCTTGCAAACGACAAATATACACCATGACAAGTAAATTAAACGTAACAAATATAAATAAACAACAAGCGTAGTAGCCGGCGTTCCATCGCATAACACATTAACTTGTTTTGGCTAGACTTTTTTTACAAACATTTCCATTGGCCATTTCGCGCCTTTACATTCTTCAGAGATGCGGGTGAAAAGCAAGTATTACGGTATTAGCATTAAACATCATTTAAGCGCCTGCAAGGCGATCTTTTGAAGCTTTATTTACACAATTAACATCCTTTGAAACTCGCGAATGGTGGTTGTTTAATCGATTTTTTGTTAATTGGAAGTATCTTCATTTCAACTTATTTCGATCGAATTCAATCAAAATTGTTTCGAAATATATCTATATCGCATCTCTTTTCGTCAAGAGAAAAAAATAGATACGCATATATTATAGGTATAATTTTTCAATTTTAATAATTAAATAAATTATAAATTATATTCAAAATTATATATAGAATCCCCCAATGGGTATACTTGATTGGTGGGAGGGTTCAGTATCTGGACGGTTTATCCCGAAGGGAAAGCTAAGTATCCAAAATGCATATTGCATTGTTGGTTTTCCGCGTACTGTGGCTTGTTCTTCGTCTCTTCTTCTTCTTCTTCTTCTTCGACTTGTGCTTAGAGATTGAGCTCAATAAAATTTCAATTTGAACTTGTTTACGCGATGTTACAATATTATTCTTGTTTGTAAATATTATGAGAAATGGATATTAATTCGGAGAATAAACAAGTATAATTGAGCTATTAAAAAAATATATTTAAATAGTGAAAGAATGTTTAAATCGCTTTATCTCGTATCACTAAATCCAGATAATTCTTTATATTTCTTTTAAATCATCTCAAAGGAAATACTATCAAAATAAGTTGGACGACACAAATGAGATTCTCTAATAAAATAAAAGTGATCGATCAATTTCTGCCATTAATTTATTTCAATATCGCAACAAAAAGCGTTCGATATTTATTGGAAATTAGATAATCTTGATATAAAACTTTATGAGTTTTGCGCGCGATTTAATGAAAAAGGATCGGGTATGCATCATTTCACAACGAGCGCGTAAATAAATATCTACGAGGGATGACGGAACTTATTACTATTATAGCGCATATAACCTCGGGCGCAATTAGAACAATCGAAACCGTTCATTTGTCCGTGCGTCTGCATGAGGTATCGGAATCGGCGGGCCCAAAGGCTTCCCCACCGTCCGGTGACGTAACAATTTGGCTTAATCCGGCCGGGCCGCCGGTAAATCAACGATAGCTCGACGTCGCAGGTTTACGGGTGGCATGCCTACGTGCTGACCTGATTCACGTCTATCTAACGAATCTGCTGCACCGTGATCAGCGCAAACCCTGCGATCGTACACTAAGAATCACACAGAGAAACGAGCGGTGCGGGCCAAAACTGAATCGGACAGTTTGACTGGTCGAATTGGTGAGAGGGGGACCATTGGAATTGACTTGAATTGTGCGAGGAGAAAAATTGATTAAAAGGTGTAAAATCTTCCTCGTTCACTCGTAGAAATCGTCACGAGCGCGATAAATTAATATCTAATGGAATATCTTTTTCCGATTCACAAATATAATTCAATCAATTTAATACGCAGATAGAAAGAGACAGTTGCTTTTATCATCATTTCGAAACTCGGTATATGAATGTCCTATAAATCCCATTTAAAAATCGTTCTATCAATTAATTCCTAAGTGTTTACCCGTGTCTGATAATTACGCGGCAGTACAATATGAATCATATCGATTTTGCGGTAATGATTTGATTTGAAAATTATACACGTAGAAGCCGCGCGTATGTACTATTGAATCGATAGTTTAATTTAATAATGACACAATTATTACAATAATAATCGCTAATTAACATATATCGCTTACATATATACATATTCCTTTTCATATTTATTCTCCACTTACGTTATATTATGTATCGATTAAATCTTTTCTCATAATTTTCTTTGTACTATGTTATCTTTTTTCTGCTCGCTCAAAATATATTCAAAATTCTTTTCATATTAAGAAAAGATAGTTGAACAAACTTGACACGAAAAAATGCCATTAAATCCTATTAAAATATTTTTAAATATTATATTAAAACATGAATAGGAATTAATAAATTATTTAATCTGAAATCTTTATTTACGATGTGCTCGCAATCTTTTGTATGCGATTCAGTTAAATCTACTACGACTGCGACGATTTTTATTTAAAAGAGCATAAAGCGATAGCATCGCAATTTTTATTCTCCACGAGTTTATTCTTACGAGAGAGACACTCGGGGGTCAGTCGACCGATGGTGCATTCGCCGACGCAACGAGAATATTGAGTCCTTTTCTCCCGCTCGAGAGAGTATTTTGGCCCTTTACGGATAAGGGTCGATGGCATAGTCGGTGATCGAGAGATTCGAGGGCAGCCAATAACACGGCGAAGCGCAAGCCGAGCGTAAGACAAGTGCAGGGCACTGTGTGTGTGTCAGAACAAGGCATCGTACCAACATTGTTTCGTATTATCCCATGTCTGTCGTTCTCGCGACACTCCGAAAACTCTTCGTCTACGGGGCTGTAAATATTTATACCGGCGGAGCGTGAGAAAATTCTAAAGTGGTGTATAGCGTGTCCATATGCGAGAAGGAAAAGGGAGAGGGGATGGGGACGAACTTTGAGAAATGTTCGAGAAAGGAGGATAAGGATGAAGAAGCGTCGTCTCGAGTCGGAGGGGCTGAAAAGTCGAATTCTGAACGGGCGGGTCTTTTCCTCGGGGTCTCGAACCTTGGCCTCCCCATGGAAACGTTGAATGAGAGAAAAGGGCTCGGCGAAAATTCACCCCGCAATTTAGGATCGCGCGGAAAAGCGAACGGTGTGTATTATATTGCGACGGCAAATAGTCGCTGTAAACGGGTAAATGGCACGTCGAAAATTGACGAGGATCATTACCGCGCGTCCTCGTCGCGAAGATTACACGGCGGTGCCTCTCGCGACCTGCCTCGCTTTCCAACATTAACTCGCACACGGGCGAGTATGAAAGGTAAGGTTGAACGTACGTGTGAGAACAAGCTCGAAGCTAAGGGAAAAACGCAAGCGGAAGCGCTGAATCGTCGTGACCTTGTTGCACAGTAATAATCACGTGTGGTCCGAGAGTGCGCGAACGAGTCGTCTTTTTTTGCAATTTTTCAAAACCGCAACACTTTTCTTCCCTCGAGATGTCAAAATGTAATTACGAGTATCGAGAATACTTTAATCTAAATATGCGTAAGTCTAGCAATTTCGTATCGTATCACTCTCCGAGAAATATTAAGGTTAGAATGAAAATTTAAATAACAAAAAAACACAAACACATATATCAGAAAATGCTTACTTCCTCAATTCTATGTAAATGTATAGTTGAGAAATTAATATAAAGAAATAAGAGAATAGAAAAAAGAAATTAGAGGAAGTTTTCTTTTTATACATTTCTTGACAAATACATATTATATATATTTGTCACAAAAAATATAAAAAAAATATTCTTATTTTATTCTTCATATATATATGCATAATATTTATTTTCCAAAAAATATAAAAAGGAATACTTTCTCACTTCTTCTTCTTCTTTAATAAATAAGATTTGCAATTTATAGTATATATTTTTTTGTCGACAAGAAAATAATTATAAGAATCTTTTTTTCAATTAACATAATTTACGCACAGACATTATTCTCTTCAAAAATCATCGACTCACCCACTAATTCTCGCGGACGTTACCGTGTTAAACCTGATTTTAATGTTACGCTACACCGCGTCCGGATTTAACCGGCTGGCACGATGACTCGCTCGCGGGCTTCTAACAGGTGCAACGAGAACGACGACAACGAGCTCATTTGGCGATTTCTTTTGATGGCGCAACCACTTCCGGTGCCCTTAAGTAGTCATAGACAGGGATGAAATGGTAGAAGGGAAGGGGAATTGTGCCAACGAGGAAGATGAAAACTCGGAAAGGTGGCGATGGCGCGCCACAACAGAAGACGTGTTCCGGTACGTGCCTCGTGTGGGACTCTCTCACGGGTACTTCACCTGTACTTCGCCTTCATGTATATACACTCTGCCCTTACAAGTCGCTCGCCTTCTTATCGCGAGTATCTATGCGGGACGGTGCTTCGTTTCTTTCGTCGGGGCTGCCGGCGATAATTAAAAATTCGTATTTCCGCTAACTTTACTATGTGTGATAGTGTGGCGTCTCACTTGATGGATGACACTAACAAGTGGTCTTACGATCGACGATGATGTACGTTGTAATTAGATGAGCTTTGTGTCTCAATAATTTCAAATGTGCAATTACAATGTAATTAAATATTACTTTTTCTCTCGTTAAGCAGATACGTCGTTTTACCAAGAGATAAAAACGATAAGAAGAAGAGATCGGCAGAGAAAACGTGGCTCGATCAAGACAAAATTCGCGGATGAAAAAAAAAAAAAAAAAATAATGGGAAACGCGCGAGATATCATCCTGTTGATGAGAAAAATTTCGTAACTTTTTTAAGCCCTTAAAGATCGCTCGTCATCATTTGTTGTTCGCAAACACGATGACTTGCAAATTCTTATCCGGCTGAAGGAGACTTATTTACGGTGGATTTTATACACACGAAAGAGGCAGAGATTTATTAATTAGTCAGCAATTATACGCACCCGGAAAATTCGATATACGATACGGGCTTTCTTCTCCGGCGTATTCCACGATGGAACGCGATGCAAAGGCAGCGTTTTTCTTTTAATAAAATTATACATTTTGCGATTACACGGTGTGTCATGTTCGCTCGCATCGACGCAATTTATCGCGAACCATGCGAAAAAAATCCTAAGCTCGTGAAACGCCAGTAAATTAGTAGAGAGAGATGAAATGCATGAGGACAAGCAACTGAAAATATAGTCTTGATATCTTCAATTATCGCTCGAATAATGCAACAAGGCAGTTTCGGAACGACGTCATTATTTTTGTGTGAACTATCGTTATTACAAGATGATCTTCCGCTTCATTCAAGTATCGCGATTGAAGAACTGAAAGCGTCGAGCTATCTTATTGTTAGTTCTTAATAAATGCAATATATGTATGACATGATAATTTTATTCTCTTAAAATAGTTATAATCTTTTAACAGATAGGTGTTGAAAAGATGTTAAATAGAATAATTTATTAAATGAATATTTTTAAAGATCTCATGCTTTTAAAAACAGAATGGAAAAAATATATTTTTAATAGCGTTGGTGGATTTTATAATTAATTGCTGATAAGAAGTCACACATATATTATATTATTTAAAAAAAAAAACTGCATTATAATCAACAGACTGCTATCTAAATCTCACAAGTATAAGTTATATTTATTGTGGAAAAATTTTTTACAAGATAATTTTCTCTCTTCATCAAATAAGAAGTTCACATTTACAAACAACTTTTCATTAAGATTCAGAAATGTTAGATCACTATTTAATATTTTATCATGCTAAAGCATACGCTAATATATACGCATAATTATACTAATAAGTGAAGCTGATAAATATAGTAATTAAGTTACAGCTAATTAACTATAAATTATTCATTCGATCGGATGCTGAATGTAAATGAAAGGAAAATTTTAATGCCTTCCATGGCAACTAGAGATCGTGATAAAGGGGTCAATCGAATCAAACGTCACCCCGTAATCATCGGACGGAGCGCGGTAGCTCCTCTCGTTTCATAGCCGTTATTCGGCCGGTCGGCGGGACAGGAGTAAACAAACGCTCGCAATAAATGAATGAATAAATTTGCAATATAAATTTCACGCCGGAACCACGCCGGCTGGCCGTTGCGGGCGGATGGGAGAACGAGAGAGGCAAAAAGCAAAAGAAAGAAAGAGAGAGAAACCAGGCGAGAAAAAGAGACGGTAGGTCCGCCGCCGCACCGACGGAATAATTTATCGGAAAGCGTGGCCAGACCTCGAAAGCGTTTGTGCATGATTTATTCGCATATTCGACGTAGTGTTCCGGCAGAGAAGAGGAAATGAGAGGGAACAGGAGATAGTAGAGGAATGCAATACGCGGGAGAGAAGGTTGAAAGACGAGAGTAAGGTAAAGTGCGCAAGGCACCCGTCGCAGGACAAATTCACGAGAGAGACACGAAAGATCTTAGAAGAGGGATACGAGAAAGAAAGAGAGAAAAAGAGAGATAGTGACTCACTCAGTGAGGCTAGGATAAACCGCGTCCAGGTTTCAGAGGAAATGACGTGGCTTCTGTCGAGAACGACCACCTCTCATCGTTTGTCTCTCTCCCTCTCTCTCTCTCTCTCTCTCTCACTTTGCCTCTTTTTTCTTGTCTTTGTGTCGTTTCTTTTGTCATTTCCGCGCGTGTATACCTCGGCTACTGAAGTGGCTCGGCACCAAGAAAAAGAGGCGGAAGAGGAGGGAGGAGGGTCCGGGGACAACAATGGTAAAGGAGCCGTGACCTTTGACTCCAGTGTCTTGTACATGATGCGCTTTGTGAGACGTGTGCGTAATACTCAGGGTCCTCTCTTCCTCTCCCGGCTCTTTTATTATCCTCCGCCTGTTTCGTCGTCCTGCCGCGGAGAATGAGAAAATGAGTCCGCCGGATTGTATTCCCCACTTCGCCCTGCATTAACCTCTTCCCTGTTCCGAAGTTTCTTTACGAATAAGTGCAAACATCTTAGTGAGAATTCAAAAGTCAAGTTATACATATGTGCAACTAATTTAATAAATTAATTTTTCTCTATATAATGGGAATTAGCATAAATCGAAAAAAAAAAACTATTCAATTATCTAGAAATCTTTTAAAAAATTCTAATAATCGTTAACAATATCATTCACATTTTAGACAATCGAAACAACTTTAAATTAAATTTAAAGAAATTAATATTATATTAAAATTTTAGCACTAATTATATTCAATCAGTGCATTTATGAACACTATATGAAAGCAGATGCATTATATCTTTTTCATTGTTAAAAAAATCCCTGTTTATGACTCTTTAATTAAAAATTCTTACAGAAAAAATTCTTACTTCTATATTCTTAATAAAACCTTTAGCAATCTAAATTATTTGGACAATAACCAAGAAGGAAATAAGACATCGAGAAGGGCACGTAAACGCCCTGATTAATCAGTCACGCGTCGTTTTCGTATCGGCATGCACAGGCGCATCCCTAAGCGGAAGTTAGCTCGTGATATAGTGACACATAGTGGTATGCGTGTGTGTCGACAGATACGCGTGTCTTGTGGATGTACCGTCAAGACGGAGGATCAACTGAAACTGCCGTTACCGAGGGTGGAATCGGGAGGACGTAATGGCGCCTCAAACACCGCGTTCGCGTCGCTGATGAATTGCCGGCGAGGATGGACGTGCGGGGTTGGAAGGTTGTCGGCAAAGAGAGAGGATGCTGCGAGGCAGAGGAGAGGTATCGCCATCACCAACCGCATCGCAATCTCCCCTAACGTCTCCCCCGTCCCCGTTTATATTCGCGCGGCGTGTTGTAGTAGCGCATTTCGAAGCCGCACGCGCGGATGCTATCCGGTGGTTTCCTCAGGAACCGGAATTCCCGACGGGGCTGGCGCTGGACGAGACGGATGGTGGAGATCCAAGGGCGAGATCCGGTCGACGAAAACACGCCGGGGCTAATTAACGCTCGCGCGTTACGTGAGCCCAGGCCGAATTGCGGATTATTTGAAGGGTGTTTGCGCGCGCGCGTCTTTGTACGTGTATGTACGTACATGTATGCGTAGGCGTGTGTACGCGCCTTCCACAAGCTTGATATACGGCGGGGTTATGGATGCCAGAATAGCGAGCATATAACATGGTTCTTACTATTATCCGATTAATTAGGATCATTGAACGTTACTTAATGAATTTAAAAAAGAAATTTTATTCATATGAATTTCACGTCAATTTGTAAAAAATAAAATTGAATTTATTAAATCCTTTTTTATACTCCCGCATAAATTACGAAATGAAATATAACGGAAAAGATTTTTTTTATTTTGATCCTTCATAATATCTTGCGTGATTCGCGGAGACCCTTCAATTTTTTTTTTTTTTTACTTCTCCACATTTTTAACATTACTAATGCACACTCTATTAAGGGCAGATTTTTATTTAATTAACATGAAAGCTTTCGGCAATTAGTGCTCCAATAATATTGGAAGATACGTGTACTAATATTGAAAGTACGTTAAAACGAAAGATTGACTTACTCATATGCGTTTGAAAGTACATTAAAACGAAAGATTGACTTGCTCATATGCGTTTGGGCACTAAAACGAAATAGGTAAAGTATTCAGTGAGTTTGATGGATTTCAATTTCCGCGCGGATACGCGCGACGCGGAATTATACATGAAACGTCATGAGAAAAATATTACGTATGTTTTTTTTCCCCATGTTTTTGCGAGTGCTTCGATGTATTTTCGTCTTTGGAAATCCGATAATTCATACGTTAAATCGGAATGAGTCAGATCGAAAGACGATATCAAAATGTTTTCCGGCAACACAAAATTTAATCAAAATATTATTTTTATTATAGATATATACAAATATATATATATATAATAAAATATCGGACATGATCATATTCACATTTGTTAACGTAATAAATTTACTTCTATCTTCTTTCTGTCTTTGTGTCTAGATAATTAAAAAATCAGGAAAAATCAGAAAGATATAATAATACATTTGAAATGATTACTAGATTGTATTTATGCACAGTTGCATTTGGACTGCCTATAATCGGCTGTGGCGAATTATCCGTTGAAGTCAATCATACCTACATTGTGACTTGATACATCCTAGTTTAGCCTAACAAATTATGTATTATACCAGCGATTAGAGATTCGATTATAATTCATCATCAATTCTCGATGTATCGGATCGATGGGAATATCGAACGCAATTTGTGAATTTCATCATTCATTTCAAATTTAATCGCATTTCGTTTAATAAAATTATTAAAGATTCATAAATATAGTGCGATCTTTGCGATCAATTTTGCGCGCGAATTTTCCGCGCGATGAATCGTTGTTAGAACTGTCAAACCGGCTTTCCTCATTCGCGTTGTATCGGACCTCGATACATTTTCGCGAGAGAGATACATAACGCGCAGCCTCACCTATACAGGTGACAAACGTTATTACGTCGCGTAATTGTATTATGTTTGCGGATGCCGGTCATTTTCAGCGCTATCGACAGTTATCGCTGATCTACGTTTCGCTTCTTCTGATTGTACTGGAACGACTGAATGAAAGCCATGTTCGTCGACCGAGTGAAAAAGATGCCCGCGCCATTTGCGAAATAGAACCGTATCGTAAGAATGTATTATCATATAAATAGCGAAGGCAACGTACTAATAACGTACCGCGCGAGGCCGCCGCCCCCATTGTTTCCATCTCCGTCAAGTGAGAAACGCCGTAATGTCGAGAGCTTTTTACGGTCTGCGTCCTGATTTTCCTTTTCTCGTTCCCGTCTCTCGAATCTCGGGGAAAAAAATTTGCAGTTAAATTCCGGAAATATCATCTCGTTCCCGGAAAGACGCTCTTATTCGCGCGTATCCTTTGTGTGAGGGATACTACATTTTATTGATACATAGCATATAACTAATTTCAACAGATCGAAAAATATTTCGGAAGAATCTAAAAGGGAGAGAAAAATAGAAATAAAGAGATTGTAAAAGTTTTTAAATAAACTATCGTGTGTATTAATTCTTTAAAATTGCATCGAAAATAAAAATTTGCTTGAAATAAATTAAACAAAGACTTTTCGGTTCTTGCTTCTTTTGAAAATCGTTATCAAACGACAAATTGAAATAATATTTTACCTAATAGCGCGACGCTGGTATTTCATAATCTATGAAAAAAACATTCCTGGAACGCGCGTTCCGCGAATATCTCTGCTCTCTGTTTCTGCCAAATTATTATTCGCACTTATATACATACGTGTTGTGCTTCACACGTGTACTCGTGTACACTTCGCAAAGCCTTTGATATTCAACGTTTCAAATCGAATAAAAAAAACGCCCCGCCTGCATATGGCGGTGCTTTGTAAGGCAATGTTATGTGTTCTCGACGCGGAAATTTGAATAATACGTGTCTTGCACGTATCTTTCAAGAAAGAAACTTTCCCTCCTTGCGAACCAGGGGCCGATTTAACAGACGGTTTTCTCTTCGGAAAAAAGGTGTCAGTGGTGATTTGTTTTATGCTAAAAAAATGGAAAGGAATTATTTATAACGAGCAGATTTTAAATATAATGCCAAACCGTCTTTTATATAAAGTCTGATATCTCGCGGATATTTAATTTTTCTCTTATGAGTATTCTTTTTAACATTTCCAAAATATCTTTATACATAAAGAAAGGATTGATTTTTTAAGTGAAATTTCCATCCTCGATGTTTCTCGCGTGTTGCGAATAAAATTTTTCAGAATATTTCTTTTCTCCTCATGTTGAAAATTAGAAACATGATAACTACGAAACGATTTCACCTTTCCCGATTCTGCCGTTTTGCCAAATGTTTTAAAAATATCCGAAAGAAAAATTCAATCGCGAGTATTGCGTTCCTTTATATATAGGTAATATGGTAAAGAATCCATTGTCTATCTGCGTTAAAAGTAATTTTATTCTTCTGAAATTAACGAAGTAGACGTAATTTCTTCTTTTAATTTTAATACGCGGCACGAATTAAAAACAGCAATGGAAATTCTAAGCGAATCTGAAGTAAAATGAACAATTTGATATAAAGACAAAGAGTATAGTTTTAGCTCTATGTATTCTGTGTGAGAGAGAATCCGATGAGAAGAATTATCTTATATATTTTTAAACACTGGTTGGAAAAGATACATCTTATTAAAATTGAAAGAGAGAGGAAATCTCATGTACTGAGGAAAGCATAACGCTTTGCTTTTTCAAGATTGCTCTCTTAGAAATTGGAGATAGTCAAAAGTGAATGAAAGCGAACGAATTATTTACTCGAGAAATTCGATTCATCGTATTCATCTGCGGGTATATTAACATATTTTTCGTGTTTTTGCGAACATTATCAATAACGGACTCTCTTCTCTCGTTTACTCTTCCTATCCGAGGAAAAATCCTTTCACCATAGAAGACCGTCTGCTGAAAAATATGCCGGGCGAGTGTAAAGGTCGACGCGCATTTCGACATTTCATATCCTTCGTAGAGAGTTTTGGAGCCGGAAAACTCGCCGCGGATGGACATGAGAGCGGGAACTCTTTTAGCAGGGAATCCACTCGAGAACTCTCCGTGTCTCGAGAGTGTATCGACACGGACTACATCTAAGAGACGCGTATATGCAAGCAAAGTACATCATATCTCGCATATTTTTTCACCGAAGGTGACGAGATATTGCGATATATCGAGAGAGAGAGAGAGAGAGAGAGAGAGAGAGATGCAGCGAGAGATCGACGAGCGTGTCATTATTTAAAATTAACGTCAATCCTGTCGCGGTCGTTTTTTTTTCATTCGTCTGACGATCGCTCGGTGACGACGCGAGAGTGACGCGGAAAATTCCAAGCGAAGCGCTATAACCGGGATAAGTTACGGGGAAAAGGACGTCCCGCCATTCGAGCGAAATGACGGCGAAATGCGCGCGCGGTCGCCTCGAGAGGAGAAAGAGAGAGAGAGAGAGGGAAAAACTTTAAATCCATGTAAGAAGGAAGAAAGAGTGTGTCGTCGCTCTCGTCGACGCTTATCCCGGAGATAAATGATTTCATGCTCAGCTTACGACGCGTCATCGTCGGTGTCCTCGTTTCTCTTCCGCTTTTTCTCCTCGTGTCTCGACCGGCCATTTCGCCTGCCGTGCCACTACTCACTTCTGAGCAGAAAAAAAAAAGCGCGACACACGTATACGACACACGCGCCTCTCTAAGGTATACGATGCTGTTCGTTTCGTGACGGTAAAACGCGGTTTCATAGCTTGGCTAGAAAATTGACAACGTAATTCTTGATGACGATAAGCTTGTGCTAGCGCGCGCGACTGTCATAGTTCCACTGCGGAAATTTCGCGATACGAAGTATCGATACCTCGATGATCGATCGCTTAAAGCTAACTATTGGCTGATGCTGATACTGGCTAAAATTATCGTTTGACAATATCGGCGCAAGTTTCGGGTTACGATAAAATATAGTAAACTTTATAATGAGAGGCATACTTTCTTTCTCTATCTCTCTCTCTGTCTCTCTCATTTTTATTATACAATTTTGTATAATTTCGCATACTTTTGTAGAGATAATCCTTAAACTTTTATACCTCTAACTAACGTAATTATTTTTCTAATAAATATATAACAAGTATAAATTTTCGTGGCATATTTTATCGTGTAAAATATTGTATATCTAATAAAACATGTTACATCTCCGGCTTCGATAGTAATAAAAGGAAAGACGGAAGGAAAACGCGATTTTAATATTTCGTGCAGCTCGAATCGCCGATATCGTAACACGATCCGATGGAATCGACATGAATGTATTATCAGACCATTGCCAGCCTGTCTAGATCGGATAGCCGACGTCCTTAAAAATGTATCCACCGGCCATTGACGTCAAAAAACGCTCGGAACAAGATCGCAAGTAGTGCCACGCCCGATAAGTCAGCCGGATCTTATACCCGGTAATAAGAAGCTGGAGTATCCGGCACGTGACGACGGTAACCCGATTGCCTAACAAACCAATGTCACGTGTTAACAACGATAACTCGATAAGTGAAACACATGCGCGAGTTATACAGCGATTACGAAACGAGGAGGATGACGAAATAAATTTTTTTGTCGAACGAATAAAATATTATTGTTAATTACTAAAGAGCGGGAAAATAATTTATGTACAACAATCTCGAGAAAATAATTTACGTACAAATCTCGACGTTGGATATTTCTGATTAATAATCGATTTTTCGAGTGACATTATCGTTGTGTAAGTGAGCGCTCACGGTTGATATTAGTAGAGAAAAATACGTGTAAGATGATTTATGGTTAAAGAGGACGCTCTAAAAATACGTCCCATACATTGATTTATACGGTACAGTTGTCTTTATATGGTCGACATTATATACGTTAACGAGTGTAGACTGTAGATATACGTATGTACATTCCGGTATACTTATTCCAGTCGATATGTTCATCAATATGCAAAATCGCGCTCGATATTTCGCTTGTAAAGCGCGCGTGATCAATATGCAAGAATATTTTCGCTTTACGTCTCCTTTACCGGCTTTATCTCGGCGTCGCGCCGGAAGTCTACGAATCGATCCGGGAAAATTCGAAGAGCTGAATTTTCAATCGACGCGACGGTCCTTATTGTCGGGCGTATTTCCATATTTCAGCATCGTCTTACACAATACCCGGCGATGCAACGGGATTCTTACATCCCTCGATGGAGTATAATAAAAAATTACGTCGTCGTATCGATAAAGATTCAAAAAATTGCGCTGCTAATTTTATCATACCTCTCTCTCTCTCTCTCATTCATTCTTTCTCTTTATCTATTAAATAAAATTAACATTTAAAATATATAATATAAAATATATAATATTTCTCAAAGTTAAACTTGGCTAAAATCGTTTTTACTTTCGCTTTATAAGAATAATAATTAAATCTCTTAATTTCAGATATACATATATAATTTATATTTTATTCAAATGAATTCATACTGTATATATTTCATATTTTATAAGAAATATAGTACGTACTACAATTCCAATAAGATACTATTGCGTAACAATGCAATTATAGTTTTCTATCAAAGTTTTGAATTAAAGTTAAAATGACGTTATTTTAAAAAGATACTTTGTATGTAATATTACTCGTAATTTTTAAAAATATATAGTCACCTTAAGTCATCTCTGGAAATCTACCTCTTACATTAAAAAATTCGATGTTTGGTTAGAAGAATGAAATTTGAAATTGTACCATTTTAAATATTGATATCTCTGGAAAGTATTTAAAATGACCTTTCTATACATCTATTCACTTATCTCCCGTGATGCTTCTCGATTCGAGATCGTATTAATTCTCTTTTCTCCTCTCCTGTTTCATAGAGAAAGAAAGAGAGAGAGAGAGAGATATTATATTAATTTTGTCTGTCCCTTTGCAAACTCGTCGTACTAATTTTCATAGATAGAACGCAACGTAATACCGCCAGAGACATATCGTCTCTTTACTTTGCGAAACGCCAGCGAGGCGACAGCGACGGCGACCGAAGACGCGGCGAGCATCGTTCTCTCGAGCTTCTGAAAAAGGATCTCCCACCTCCGAAACGCCGTGCGACGCTGAAAGGCAATGTTATTAGCACAACGCACGTCGTCGTCATTTCCGCGAAAGCGAGGGCGAGGGCGAGGTGGGCGAGGCAAGACGGAGAGCTCCGTCTGAACAATCACAGTCCCACGCTCCTTATACACTCATTCGCGCTCTCCCAAGAGCTCGCTCGTTCGTTCACATCCTGCCATTCACGAGGCGTCTATTTCTTCGTTCTTCTTTCTTTCTTTTCATTTCCTTCCGTCTCTCTCTCTCTCTCTCTTTCTCTTTCTACTATAACTCGTCTTAACCGACTTCCCTGGTAGATCGTAGACGGCGGTGGCAGTGAACCGCGACTCTGACAATTTGTAGGCAATTTGACAAACGGATCGTGTCATCGTTGCTATCGCGCTCGTAGACGAGTTCAAGGTCTGCTTCGTCGGCGGAAGGCTACGTGATAGGAACCTTTACCGATCGAATACATTGCTCGCGAGGACCGTTTTACAAGCGACGAATGAAATCGCGGAGAGCCAATCCTCTTCCATCTCCGCGCGATATATGTATGTACTCGTTTCCGTCACGGTCGCGTCGCCGATAGCCCGACATTTTTCGAGCCCCGGCAAATGTATGAGGTGTCGCAGAAGTCATTCGTTACTTCTCTCGACTGTACGGATTTCTTTGCGGGATTGGAGCGCTACTTCCTATACATGACGCGGACTGGATATATTCCGGTTACTGAAACTTAAATTGAACTTAAAATTAAACTTCAAGGCGAAACAAGGTCTTTTACAAATAAACTGAGGAAGAAACTTCTGCAAGCTACTTTGAAAATTAATTAGGATTAAAGAAGAGAAACGATGAGAGTACATTTTGTTCCGTAAAAAATGATAAAACGCTTATATACTTTGAATCATATAATGATGTGAACAGAAATTACATGAAGTAGCTATTCTAAATTTTTCTCAGAAAAAAAAAAAGGATCGATATATCTCAATAACTGAATTTCTTTTTGCAATATTTTCTATCATTCTTTGCCTTTACGTCGTTCTATTGTGCTTATTCCTTACTTGCTTTTTATTTCAACTCTACGACATTCGTGAAGAGTCTTACAATATGTATGGAAAGTGCATTCCTACCTTCTCCTATATCCAATTTTCGATCTTTCATTCTATCGCAACAACCGCATCTTTTTACTCCTTATCTCTCGTAACTTCACGTAGCTCAGGGGAAATGCGTTTGACGCACCGTGTACATTTTCGTAATACGTCACTGCCGTCAATCGATGGTGTCGATACGAGTTACTCTCCGCGAAACGTTTGCGAAACATGTCCTTTTACGGTTCCCAAGCCGGGTAGAGCCCGACTTCCTTTCGGCTACGAGGGTCTTATTAAGTTCAAGGATTTTCCAAATCGAGATCTTGATTATTCGAGCGAGGGTGAGGACAAGGCGGAGGCGAATAATACCCCCGTAGCGTTCCCTGGCGCGCATAGCACGGGAAACAACTGCGCCCCGCTATTAGATAGCGATCACCGTCGTGACGATCGTGTCGGCGTCTTCGTTAGTCGAGCAAGTTGAGCAAAGTCTGACAATGAGCCCGAAGCGGGGGCGGATAAGAACGAGCGAGCGAGCGATCGGCTATCCGGTGGTCGAGATTCCATCGGGAGATGGCGGCCAGAGGAGTGGTGAAGAGGGGGATGTTATTGAAAAAGTTTTGCATGCTAAAATTTCGCTCCGCGAAACCGAGTTGCAGCATTAAACGATTCGATTCTCCTCTATTTTCCGATATACGCCGCTCCGGCGACTTTCTCTCTCTCTCTCTCTCTCTCTCTCTCTCTCTCTCGATTGCCTCGACCTTGCCTTGTCGCGCGAAAACGCTCTATTTGGTGGCAATTTCCGTTTCCATCTGTCTCTCGTCTGACTGCGCGTAGTCTCTTTTTCTGGCTGGCAATGCTGGAAACGAAATATGATGCATAGTCCGCTCAAACGTTCCGTTGGTGAGATTTAGTGACCGGCTGTATGCCTCTTAAGCAATTGTTCCGCTTCGCAGTGACATTACACGTTCGTCGAACGGGTGATTCCCCCGAGTCGATCGACCTGTCGAGCATTTCGATTACAGGCAGCCCGTATCCCCGACTGTTGTTAAGCCAGTCGACTCGCGAAATCTATTGTCCTCAGCTTGAAACGTCATGGAACTGCGGCGCGCGCGTTTAAAATGATTCGATTGTTCCTATCGACTAACCGTCGAATACCTCAGCGAACGAGTATTCTCGAGGTGAATGAGGAATGTATTAATAATTGCAATAATGGATAATATTAAATTGCGCGAATATGCGAATCGCTGGATAAATTCCTGGATGAATAACACATATCGCATTCCCTTTATAATAGTTAAATCAAATACATATATATATATATATATATATATATATATATATATATATATCGTGAGAGTAAAATTGGAATCTCATTCTATAATAAAATTTAATTAAATGTTATATTTTTTGCTACATTAACATTATATATCTTAATAATTAAGTCTCGAATAAATAAAAAAATATCTAATTTAAATATCAACTTATAAATATTGTACTTTTAAAGTTGCATTGAGATATCGCAATATAATTATTATAATCACTCGTAAGTCTTTAATTTAAACACACCATTAATAATGTCATCATCTCTTATCGTTACAAATATGCAAAAAATAAATTTGTATCATATATAAAAGAATTCTAGGGAAATTCTAAAGTTTGAAACTTGTGTAATCTCGTTAAGGATGGGCTTACGATGGATAAAGATCCTGCCTCGAAGATCTCGATTGGATGAAATCGCCGAATCACGAATGAGATAAACTCTTGTGTGCCGCGGAGTATCATTGATCATATCGTCCTGATCCTCCGTGAATCACACTTGATAGCGCTCGCGAGGCGACGCTCGTCTGGATTGTTCAATCTACTCCAAGTGTCTCGAGTCTAGTGTGGAAATAGATGGGAAAGTTCTTTAAGAACGTGCTCTTCGGAAAATCGAAAGCTTCCATGTGTATTCTTTCCACACACAAGGAAATTTTCTAGAGGCTCGTCCAATCGATACTTATCGACTACGCTGTAGGAAAGAATATATTGTGGTCTTTAAATACTCTTTTTCTTTTTTTTATAGCCGCCTGATTTAGGCTCCAACATTGCACATCAAGAGTCTGTTTTATCATATAATAAAATTCTTGCAAAGATTCTGTGGCAAGAAATGTTCACACTCACACTCAGCGACACCAACTTTTCTTTCTTCTGATGAAAGCTAAATACATATTTAATTGCAACTCAACTTTGTCTCTTTAAAATAGCGGAGATTCAAATAAAAGAAGAGAGATAATTAAATTTTTTTAATTAAAATGTGAAATTGCGACTTTATTGAATAAATTCCCGTTGAATACCAAGTAATCAAAAAAAAATTGACGTCTTGACGCATTCTAAAGTTTACGGAATATAAAACGGATTAAAGGTTGATAAATCTTATATATGTACATATATGAATAAAATCAAAGATATTCTATAAACCGCAATGCATTTTTAACAAAGCAATCTCGGCGAATCTGTAATGAAAGTCGCGAACACGTAATTGCTCGAATATACATTGTGTTTTTTTTTTCAATGACCAATGAGTAGCGAATAACAAACGGCTCATTAAGGCAATTCATGCTCCCTTCCGTTTCCGGCATCAAAAGACGATACCGATGTTCGTTCCGTGGAAGAAAGAAACTCTGGCAAATTGACGAGCAGATAGAGAGAGAGAAAAGGAAGAAAGTATGGCTCGCAATCGATGCGGCTGTTTGCGCTGAACGAGACTTCCCTTTTCGCTTCATCTTTACTTCTCGCTTTGATTATTCGTTTTTCATCTTTTCCCATAAATTGCCTTAGGTCTCAATTTTCAAAGAGCTTTACGAGGAATTTCTCTCTCTCTCTCTCTCTCTCTCTCTCTCTCTCTCTCTGTCTCTCCTCTTTTCTCCTTCTTTCTCTCGTATTTACATCCATTACTTGACATATCTAACACGGCGATTATTATTGCCCAACGAGACGGCGTCAAGAACAAATAGATTTCAGCCCTCAATGCATTTTTCGCTTCTATCGCACCGTTTGACGCATCAAAGTAATATCTGTCGCCTTGCGAACGAGAACTCGGAGACAATTTTGCGGAACAATTTCGCGAGTACCTACAAGCGGCAATAAAAACAGAAGCTTGGACGATGCTCGAACGATCGTTTGTTATTCGCCACCGTTTTTCAGATTTCAAAATCGTAGCCGTATATATTACCGCCGGCCAGGTAGCATCGCATATTACGGCAAGCGGGCGTAAAAACAAACTTTGTAGGCGTGCCGTGTAAGTTACGATGGTCGCGAATGTATAGGATAACTGGCTCCCCTGAGAGAGACTTGCCGAGCGTAGTTGAGAATCTGCATCACAGTGCAACCTCTCAACTATATCGGAGGACAAACTAAAAACTCATTCACGATTGCATCAATAATTGTGGAATTATGGAACATCGGAGAGATTAAAAGAATTTAATTTTAACGTCTACTTTACAGAGAAAAAAAAATCGATTTTTTGCATTTTCTGAAAGTAATATGTCTAAAGAATGTCTTTCAAATTTTATTAAAAAATTCAAAATTGATGGATTTATAAAACGATTTTATATTTATAATTAGAATTTTAAAAATTAATATTTAATATTTTTCTAATCCTTCTCTCAGCAAAAATCTCAGCAAAATTGAGATATATAATTTTAAAATGATACTATTTCGTTATTTTACAATTTTTTCTAATAAAATTAGATTCAATATTCCATAAATATCTTACGGAATAAAACTAGGTAGAGTTTTTTCATTTCAAATAATTACACGAAAAGCAACATGTGATACTATATCGTACTATGCTTTTATGAATGCTACGCGCAAAGGCTCGCATTGAATAAAAAAAAACTAAATATGCAAAATTTAAAAATGCCAATATACTATTTAAACATAAATAAAAACATATGTAAAACAAAATCAAATTTTCTAATATACTTAAAAAAGTATTTTTAAAAATCATCTATTTTTCAAGCTTAAGTAGATAAAAAATTAATCAGAAGAGAGGTTTGACGAACAAAATTAAAAGCTTGCGAAAAATCATGACAGATGCAATAAATTGTAAAAAATAAAATCAAATTCTTTTGTAGAATTTATGAAAACTTAAAATAGGATGCTCGATGAATTCTGCGATACCCTATATGAATTGCCGGCGGCAAAATGCGGGCACGGCGTGCGAGAAGCTCTCTCTGCGCGCTCCTGAAAATTTATACACTCCTCTCCGTAATTCTTAAGTATCTTCCATAATCTCGCGATTTTTATTGCTCATGATTCGCGCGACGTCAAAAACGGCCGTCGTGGATTTCGGATTGATTTGCGCCCGCGGATATTGCCGCCACTCTTTTCGCAACAACCAGTACTCACCATAACGATAATAAATGAAGTTTATCAGCATATTCATTAGCTCTCTCGAATTCTCGCGACTTATTTCGACGAAATATACGTATAGCAACATGCTTTTTAACACACATATTCTCCCTCTTTTTCTAACAAATGTATAAATAAATAATAAATAAAATGTTTACTAAACATTATTGCAAACTGCTTTAGATTATTATTATATAATGCACGATACAAAGAGGAGCTTCTTAAAATATAAAATAAATGGAAAATTATATTTTGAGCACAATTGCTTGGTAAACATGTGAGATGATTTAAACTCATTTTATTACCATTAATTTCACATTAATTTTCAAAAAATGTTGATAAATCTGTAATAATATGATAAGAAAATATTATATATTTCTATAAGTAATAAAAGAGAAAATGAAAAATGTGTAAATATTACAAGATTTAATCGTGCTTTTTGTATAATTTTATTTTTTTTTTTTTATATACGTTAGATACGTTCGAACAATATTTCTATATTCGCGGGATTTATGATCGTCGAATCCTACGATTTTCCAAGTCAAAGTAAAATGATCGCGCGTTTTGATTAAAAGGAAGGCGAACATCAAAAAAGCTTTGAAGCTACTCCCCTTTCAAGGGAAGTAGAATCGTGCTGTGTGCGTGATTCTACTGTGTGCGAGAGACTATCGATTCTCCCTTACTTAGAGCACAGATACCCCCAGCGAGCAAAAACTCTCTTACTTGCAGTTCTTTAATTTATGTTAACTGAAAGCTCAGAAAATCGGGCGGCTTCCAAAGTTTTTGCCACTTTCCGCATAGAAAGTCCGGTCGTTACTTCAACAACGTTCGAATACGTAAAAGTATCGTCATCCTAATTTGTAATTCATTTAGAGAGAACGTTTCTTCAAACACAAAAATTTTTAATTCTGCATAATATTTTTAACTTGTGTGAATTTGATTCAACTATTTTGTGAAAAGTGTGACATTCACACGAAAATTCGGAATTCTTAGCTTAATAATCTGCTTCAAATGTGTCGACACATCTCGTTATCGAGTCTTCCATCTATCATACCATGACTCGTCATTTTAATTTATGTAATTCGTTTAAAGAGAACGGGTTTCTTCTTAAACACAAAAATTTTTAACTCTGCATAATATCTTTAATTTATGTAATCATGAAATACGTTCTCTAAAAGAGAGACAAATATATATGAATGTATGTGTTTCTTTGCTCTGATTATGAAAGAATTAACGAGATTCGACTCAACTATTTTATGGAAAATGTAACATTCATGAAAGTTCGGAGGTTTTGGTTTAATCATCTGCTTCAAATGTTACCGACACATTTCGTTATCGTATCGTTATCTTCCGTCTATCGTGGGTTGGTGAAACCAATTCCGCGCTCGTCCTATGTTCATGCAAAATGCACGCGTGCAGATCCCGCCGATGCGAAACGAGAACCAGGTATATAATGTCAGCCCGGACTCATACATTTCGCCTACCCTTTGCAGCTTCCTATTATCTGTCAGGTCGCCGACTACCGTTGCCACCGGGTGGCGTCTCGTGCGGCTTGTCGTAATGCTTCTATTTGTTTATACAAAAGGTAGGCTCGAGCACGTGCTGGTTTTATTAGGCACCGACACCGCTCGTTATTGCGTGGAAATGCGTGGCGCAGGAATTATTAAACCGTCGTCGCGTCGTCATCATGAGAGCGCCGACGTCCGCACCGGGTCTGCAATATTCACGAATTATTGAAAGCATCGTCAGCGAGGGTACGCCTCCGGCCCAAGTGGGCCGGAAAGTTTAGCTAAATATGCTCAACGAAAGATATTGCCTCGTTGCATCCATAAAGAATTAAAGAACGAGAATATGGATAAGAAAAAATAGATATTAATTTTTTTTTCTAAAAATTAATTTTTCTGCAAAAAAAAAATGCACAAAATTTTTAGCACTTTTTTCTTTTTCTCGAACAAATGAAATATCATTTGTAAAAATAATTTCTCGCGAGCCTTTTATCTCTTACAGAGAGAGATGTACGATTTTTCTTCCATAAATCTTTAAATACGAATGTGCAAAATGAAGAAATGAATCCAGAAGATTATACAATACGCAAATAACAGACAGCACGACAAACGGCATAATGACGGATAATCGATCGTAAACATGCCGATTCTTCCTAATGACCGAAACGTGTACCCGGAAACCGAGTGTCTTTGTCTGGCGATTTGTCTGGCAGCACCGGCAGGCTGACGTGGCCAGCCACGAAGGCGGAGGCTACTTATGTTATATTAACGGCATTCTGACCGACAACAAGCGCTCCCGGGCCCCTCGGACCGAATTTTTGTCCCGGCGAGGCAGATGGCAGATCGCAAAACTCCTAATGTGTGAGTACTCCCAGGTCTTTGTACGCGATGCGAAACTTAGGGTGCTCGTGTTGGTTCGCTCAAGAGTCCCATAGACTCGCGCTTATATATGAGACTTATCCGTATACAATCGCGCCCTCCCTCCTGTTCTCGCCCGATGTAACAAGCGGGAAACGCTTGAATATTGCTCGGAGACCTGCTTAACTATTCTCGCAGTGCCGCCTAAATATCGCTGTGGCGCGACATAGTAAACGCTATTTGTACACCATTGTGTTCATCCTGGTCGGCGATTAAGAGCGACATTTCCTACTACGAAGGCAATTTTGCACTCCATTTTTTCGCACTACGAAGCAATTTTGCACTCCATTTTTTTTTTCGGGAAGTCTTGTCGCGTTCTCTACTTTGTCTAAAAGCACCGTTAAAGTAATAAAATAAAATAAAAGAAATTTCTTGTCGTGAATACGATTAATTATCAATATTAAAGCTAGTGAAACTTGCAATATTTTTCTCTGTATTTTTTTATATGTATATTGTACATATACTTAATTAAAATTACATACACGCACAATTTAATATCTCAGCTTTCAATATCCCGCAATTTATTCTCTCATATTTAAAATAAAAAGAATTAATAATTGCACTACATATTTTCTGATTGATTATAATGTGATTGAGTTTTTTTTTTTATATTGAAATAATATGCACGTGTAATATTGTACAACTTACTTATTATCTTTGAGATCTTTGCATATATTAAAGTTTTCAGAGTTTTTGCATTTTACTAATCAACATTTCTAAATAGACAAAAATGATATTGCTTGCCTCCCTTTATTTTATTCATTTAATAATTAATTGACTATTTTTTAAATATTTACATTGTCTAATATTTTCATGCAATATTTTTATCACACTTCTCATATTATCTTTATAAATCTTTATAAATCTTTATTAAATCGATTAAAATCGACTTTGTACTATCGATCTAATTATTGTAACAATTTGCAACAATTCTTGTGAAATTATTGATTGGTAAAAAAGACAGAGAAAACTGTATGGAAGTGTTCAGTTTAATAAAAGATACAAATTCATAAACATGTCATGAGGTTCATATGACAGAGTACAAAATTTAAAAGAGGAAAAAAATGAATTGGCCTGCGATAGACTATGTATCTATAAATCAGCGTTGCCTTCGTCGAGGCGGTCATTTCGCCGATTGCATACCAAATGCAAGCCAACGTGATATTACATTTCGCGATATTCCGCATTCAAAAAGTTTTATCTGAGACGAGTTAATAAATCTGGCGCCGCGTGCACAACGAAAGAGAGCCAAGAGAGAGAGAGAGAGAGAGAGAGAGAGAGAGAGAGAGAGAGAAATCGCTCGGTGTTTTACGCGAGGATGCTGCGGCGAATCGCGAAGAAATAATTTCATTAAACTACGTAATTGGAATTGTTTCGAACGTTCACCCTATGCTGTTGCTTGCTCGCTCATTTTAAGACCAAGATCCTCGCACACGCGACGACGATCGCGCAGCCGTAAAATAAATACGTCGCACTAAGCCACGACGTCTTTACACGTCGCGCGTATTTTCTCGACCATTCTGTTTCATCCACCCTTCGCCCCCTTTGTCGTATTACTTCGCCTTGCACAGTGGCGCAGCTAGAATTCCTCGACCCTTATGCAAAGCTTACTGAAGGATTCCTCTCTTCCTCTCTCTCTCTCTATTTCCTCCCTTCCTTCTTGTTAACCAAAATGCCGACGTCGCTGCTTTATAATCAAAATGTTCGGCGTATTTCTAAAAATGTATAACGTTTGTTACAACGCAAATTTTAAACAATGTTAAGAGTAAGATTTCATATATGTCAAAGTAAAGGAATTAATATAATCTAATCGAATGATGACATTAAAAGATATATATCTATACTCAGCTCTACTTAAATCTTGTAAAAATATTCCCTGATTTTCTAGATATTTTTTGTTCAAAATTCCAAATAGAATACTTTCAAGATTTTTTAATGCAACTTTATAAAATACGTTTTTTTATTGTATACATTTTTTAATGTTTTTCATTCATACGAAGGTAAAACACAGAACTTCTTGAGTTTAAGGTGCTACTGTAAATGTACTGAAAAAACTGAATAACTTTCGTAAGATAAATATTTTTCACTTGCATAACATTTCCATTTTTTTATCAATAGAAATTGTGATAAAAAGTATATATATTAAATTTTTGTTAAGACATATGAATATATAAAATTAAAATATATAAAAATTGAATATAATATAAAATAGAAAAATAGATCTTTATTTATATAATATATTTGAAACATATAATTCACACTTGATAACTGCTTACAATATAAGAACAAAATCATCAAAAAAAGAATTTTTTTTAAATTCCCCAAAAATCCCCAATAAAATTCTACGAGAATTCCCTGATGTTTCCTAGTGCAAAAAAAATCCTTGAGAATTCCAGGTTTTCCACGTTTTTCTAGTGATAGAGTAGATACCCAGACACTAATTAAAAATGGACTAATTGTAAAATAGAAACACATCTAACTCCTTCTTGGAAAATAGATAGGCAAAGAGAGACTAGGTAAATCTCTCTTTTCTGCCTTTACAGATCTCTGCTTCGTTCATTCTTGAAATACGACAACTACGATCCTACCCTTACGGCTCGTTGCAACGGAACGAGAAAAGGAAGAAGACACACCGTGAAAGGATATATGGTGCCGAAGGAAGCAATGGCCGAGAAATTCAGCGGGCCTGAATCCTGGATGTCTCGGGGCTGCTCTTTCGAGCGAGTATGCATGCGCGCCGCGACATATATATATATGTAACACCTGGTGATGTCGAAACTCCGAGAAGCCTTTGCTGAACGCAAGCAGACGATAACGACGAGGACGAACAAGAGGAGGAACAGGAATTCAAGGGAGCACGGTTCCGGGCTGCCCTGGGGCCAAGCGTGCTCCCCTTTTTTGGCTTCTTCTCTCTTTTCTGGCGTCTCCCCACTTTTCTTCCAGCTGGTTAACTACGCAGGCAGGAAGTAGAATGAAGACGTCAATGATCTCTCTCTCGTCGAGCCGACGCAAACGCTTTTTCTCCCCACCAACGCATCATCACCGTCAGGACGTCAGGTGCAGGAAAAATCCTCCCTCGACGCGACGTCGCGCAACCGTATAAAGATCGTAAAGCGCGAGCGCGCGACTTCCATCCGAAATCATTTTAACGTCAACGGCGACGGAACGTCGCGACGATTTGAGGAATGCGAGGGTGAAGAACGCGAAGCAGAGTGGATTGGGAGGGGAGAAACAGAAGATGGTAGACGATGGTCTATACACTTTGTTAAGTCGTCCACTCTCTCTATTCCAGCTGCATGATAATTGCAATCCTCATGAAAGGAATCGATGCAAATGTCTTCTTTCGAAGTGATATTGGATTATTCTCTCATTCGATTTAATTCGTGTATTATTGTGCGTCGATCACTGTGTGTTAGCGCGGCTAACACACAGTGAGATTCCATTTCGAGAAACGCTGAATTAAAATGCAATAAGCAGACTACAAAGCTTATAAGCTTATCTCAATACAAAATTCAATATATACATATTTCAATGCACATACTATTAGCTTGGAAAATAAACGATAATGCAAAAGAGTTTTGAAAATTTACAAAACAGAGAATTCAGAAATTAAATATATTAAAATTAATTTGATTGTGAAAATAAAAATAAATTTAGGAATAGATAAAATGCGTCCACATATATATTCGCTCAGTTTAATATTGAAATTATTGTATTCCGGCGGTAAATGTTCGCGTTGAAACACTCGCTTAAACGTTAGTTGAGATAATCTAAATATTTTTATTCGTGGTTAGACCACAGTTTCAACGCTTTGTCTGTACAGAGAGCCCCATCTGCATACTACGTCAAGACAAACAGTAATTTGTCGTAGTCACATCAAGAGTCTCCGAACACACGCTATTTAAAATGAACACCAGTGAGTTTCTACGCGTTTCAAATAACGATTTTCTCCATGAACAAATATTTTTCTTGAAATATTGATCTTTAAGAATTCTACAATCATTTCAACATCCACAAAAATTCTCAATTAATAATTACATTTTAAATCCTTTATTATAATTTACAAATTCTATTATTGCTTGCATCCTATTGTACTTGTTATTGTTCATGTCGCGTTTTAAATATGTTATGTTACATTAATTCTAGAAGAGTTGAAAAATCGCATGCTAATTACATAGTACGCTACTGTGCTATTTTATTCTCTCTCTCTCTCTCTCTCTCTCTCTCTCTCTCTCTCTCTCTCTCTCTCTCTGTCGCGATACACATATACATATATTTTCTAATTAAATCTCGCAATCAGCCAATATTCCAATTGCGATCGAGCCGCACACAATTCGCACACCGACAAAGAATCCACGGTAAATTCAATTCTTCATTTTGATCCACCTATAACACTCGCGAGCGCGAGTCGAAGTTGCGGAGCATCGGTTTTATCGATGGGCCCGGTAATACGTTTTCACACGTGGATAATTAATCTGCAGCTCTCTCGATATCGCAGCATCGTCGCTGCTGCCATTGCCCTGCTCTGTAATACCAAAGTAGTTACAGTTAAACCGATAGCGACTACCACACATCGCAGGAATTTATTGCCCCAGTCGTCGACCCGACCTACCACCTCTCTGCTCTCTCTCTCTCTCTCTCTCTCTCTCTCTCGCTCTTTCTCGGTCTCGCACTTTTGCCTCTGTCCCTCCATCTCCTGCCCCCGCGCGATTATTCTTCAAACACCACACCGTTCTCTTATATGTTTAAACCTGTTCTTTTTTCCCCCCTCATTTCTTCTCCTTCCCGACGTCGCTAATGTAAACCATTTGTTTCCTCGTGCTCGCGGCGAGTGTATATTTTCCGCTCCATCGTTGAATTTCAATGACACCGCCGCGCCGGAAAATGGCGCGTGTATCCCGCCGTGGGACTCGTAAAACTGTTCCGCGTTATAAAGAGTTTTTTATATCTATGTGCCCTTGCGTGAAATTCGGACAATGCCAATAACACGTGGTGTACGACAATCGAGAGCGTTTTCTCTCTCTCTCTTTTTTCTCTTTCGATTGCGAGTTCCATGCGTGCTTCGACTAGTTTGGTAAAACACGCGGAAACGCGGACGGACGTATTTCGCGAAAAATTATTAACGTGCCGCATTTACCTTTCCGAAACAGAAATGAAATCGCGAAAATAATAGAACGCATTATCCTATTTTTTTTTCTTTCGAGAATGCGCTTTGTGTGCGGAAAATGTGGTCGCTTAAATATTTTAAAAGTGTCGAAAGCGGGAGGAAAACACGTTATTTATCAAATGCGTGCTGATATTTAAATATGAATCTCGCTAATGGATATATACGAGAATATATTTGCTGCAGCAATTATTTCGATAACACCGCAGCAAACGCGATTGTTAATATCTCGGGAATTTTGGACATCAACATTATCAACATCATCATCGATTTTTGCAAAACTAGCCCCTTTGCAAGAAAAATTACCAGTGTTCTAAACTATATATTGTGACAAAAAAATTTGCAAATATATGGACATTAAAATAATAATGCAAAATAACTCATACACAACGCATTTTTTGTTTATAATAATTGTTGTTTATAAAATAGAAAGAAAATTAATAATCATTAAATTTGAAAATTACTTGAAACGTTTTTTGCCTTTGTAATATATACTTTATTTGCACACTGATTTCGCTTTAATTAAGGATTTTAATTTGTTTATATTTCTCTCTTCATACAGTGCAACGTTAATGCAGCGAGATATTAAATCGAAAGATCAAGTGCACGCGCTCAGTCGCGAAAGAGGAAGTAAACGCGTTGTAGACGAGATATAAGTAACGGAACTCCGTTTTCGATCCGCGAAATAAGGAGCGACCGAGAACACGCTTCTTGTCTGCATGGCAGACAACGAAAAAAAAAAAAAAAACAAACAAAAAGACTGATGGAACGAATTGGTTGGTGCCGCAGCTACCATCAGCTTGCCGTCATGTTACGGTCATAGTATCGCGTTTAGATATGACGTAACATATGAGAAACTTTCCTCGAGAGTAAAGAGACATATTCGTTTATTGGAATAGAATCTTGCATTGTCTCAATCGTGATCATCAAATCTCATAATTGATATTTACGCTATTACTTATGATCTCGTAGAAGGAAAGAGAGAGAGGAAGAACAGATATCCTGCTTATCTTTAGAAGAATATATCAAATCTTTTTATAAATTATAATTTTTATAAATATCAATTTTTATAATCTTTTTATAAATTACAAATATAGACAAAAAGATCTGGAAATTTATAGTTCAAAACAACAATCATAAATGTGAAAAATCATCCCTTTTCACTATAATAATAAATTATATTTTTTGTCCAGAGAGAAAGAGAGAGAGAGAGAGAAAAAAATGAACTTTGTAAAACTACTTTATAATTAATAATGGATAGAAATAATAAAAGTGCGATCTCTCTTGTGAAAAATCTAGAAACTTTTTTTCAATATTCTCTACCAGACATTTGCACAGAGTTTATAGTTGAACTTAAAATAGTCTCGTAGAATAATATTTTATTACATTAATTGGTTTCTTTTTTTTTTCGCTCCGGTCGAGTTACATCTCGGGAACTAGTTCCGCCTCTCGATATCGAGAACGAAATCTTCGATATAAATGCACGACGCGAACATCTGGATGCGAATACTCCTCGCGCGAGCTTCCGTTGGCAGATTCCTTTATAATTCCGCAAGCGGACGGGCGTTGCGGAACTCGCGGGGAACTCGTGACCCGCTTCGCGCAAAATTGCAGGTGTCGTGCACCGGTGGTGGGTTCGCTTTCTCACGGCGCGTTACTGTGAGAGGACGTATATTAACTGTAACCCTCTGTCATGCTCCGCGACAGAGCCTTCCGCGCCCTCCGCGCCCTACCGTTAACGTTCTATTCGCGGAGCGAATTCTTCCTTTTACCTTGCTCATAAAGCACGATTTGCGCGCTGATGCAACCACCTTGCCAACGAGAGACCGCAATATTTCTCGTAAACCGATGCATCCACTTTCGTGTACAATTCGGCAATCAATCCTATAGTATGCAGCGCGGAAAGTGCATCCTTAATCTTTGATGGCAGATTCTTCCTGCCATCTCAAGTTAAATTTTTCGTTCGTGCAGATATCGAGCTGTCAACACTTTTCGAATAATTGCGAAATAATACAAAAATATAAAATTAAAATTCGTATCCTCAATTATCGCGACATTCAAGATAAAAAATTAACAAAAGTTATAGAAAGAAAATAATTAAACTTTCGAGTTCAATTTAATTAAATAGAAAACATATCCTCGAGTTGTCATTTATTAATTAAATTAAATAAATTTACTAATAACTAAATTTATTTTTAATTAAATAAATAAATTTCATTTCATTTCATAATGCATCAAAGTTTCATTCCTTTTTCCTTTGTAAAGTGCGCTTATAATCCGAATATTCGCAAATTTTTCTAAACTAGATTTCGAGATGTGTAAGATCGATAGGTATTAAAGATAATATAGTAAATGGGATTTAGGAGGGCGGAGATTGGATTAAAGTTAACACAACTCTCGCTCGAGGCGAAAGTAAAATGATTGAGCATAAAAGTAACTGCCTTCTAGTGGCTGAAGCGGTGTTAGTAGAGCAAGTTGAGAACGCGAGAGGGAGGGAGTTTTTAATTTAAAATTCGATTAACCTTGCAATCCCATTCATTCGCTGTGTCGCTATAATATTCAATGTAAAGCGACGCCGCAGCATATTAAACATATGAACATATACTCATTCGAAAGGCAAGCTCTGATCGCATAACTCGAGATACTTTTGCGCGCTTGTTATAAGCCTGGAAAGTGGAAAAAAAAATTGGAGACATGAAGAAGAGCTTTTGAAATTTGTAACTGCAATGAAAAGATAATGATATTGTCGAAAGCAATAATGAAAATTATTTATTTAATTTTATTTAATTATTAATTATTTTAATCCAAAATAATGAACGATAGTAATTTTAATAAAGGAATTTTAATTAGGAAATGCTTCAAATCAACCACGTATCTTATGTTCTATAGAAACATGAGATTAAATATTATCATATTACATAAAATACATTTTTTATGATTCGAAAATTAATACATATATTAACTTCGATACTTTTTCAGAATTCTACATTGTGTAGCAATCTTATATTTTACAGAAGAAAAACGGGGCAAATATAGTGTGGTTTGAAAGTAGGAAATACGACGGTGCGTTTATTGTAGCGAGTCCTCCCCGATGTTTGTACTTTGGATTACACGAATGTAGCTGTCTGAAGGTGTTAGATGCAAGGGGCAAAGACTCTATCGAGATCCACCTCCTCCATGACATTCCGCAGAGAATAAGAGTCAATCTGTCGGAAAGAATCATCCGCCAACGAAGATAAAACTTATCATAATCTCACTATGGTTTCCCATCCATTTTCGACACCCCGTTCTCTCCCTCCGTTTCTTTTTTCCGTTCGAACAAGAATGTCACATCTCGATGTAATTCGGTCAATGATATATGAGAGCTAAAACGAAGAAAAACGCAAGAAAACAAACTGATAATCATATCATTACAAAAAAAAAAAACTTAGATGCATTACGGAAATTATGAAATAAAGAAGCCTTTTTTTATAATTTTCATTTCGTTGAAAAATTTTGTTCTGTAATAAACGGCATACAAGTAACATTAATAATGATTCGATTCTGGCATTCGTACATAAGATAAAAAAAAGAGATATCAATTTATTACGGTTTTCATTTTTATCTTTCCAAAAATCGTATCTATTAAATCAAAATTAATTCGCTCATAGCCCATGAATGATGCAGCGATACTGTAATCGTAATGATGCGGTCGGCGATTATTAGCGAATGAACGTTGCGGTCAACGCGTATCGCAATCGCGTTATTCGCGATCGTATATGTTCGCGAATCCGAATTATTTCGCAAATTCGTGCAATCTGTTTTCATTTATTTATTTTCAAGTAAATTTATTTAACGATATTACATTCGCAATCCTGCAGTATGCGATGATGATTTTTGATTGATATATTTGCACACGTAAAAAGATATGTAATAAACGTCAGAGAACGACCGCGAATGTAATACGCATTATCGTCGATCCCGATTCGATCGCAGGCCGAATATTCGCTTTTGCGATTGTATTGCGATGCTGATGCGACTGCTGACGCGGCTTATGATTTTCGCCGGTTTGTCGCATTTATCGCGCCGTTAAATTTACCACGTAGCACTTTAAATTAAAGTGTTTTATAAAGTATAATTTTTGCGAGATACATAACGTAACGCGGTAACGCGATTGTGTCGAACGTGGCGGTGTGACAGAGCTGTCTGTAATCAGCTGACGAGTATTTTATCGACAAAGAATTCTGTAGAAATACTCGAATTATAAGGAACATGGTGCATAGTGAAATATAAAATCGACGTTTATTAAATGATCGATGGAAATTTCGGAGGCAGATGGAGAGAGACGCCTGCTTATGAATGCTCATCCATGACAAATGCAATTCTGTGCGCAGTTAATTATTGACGCGTTCTCGATGGTGTTTCGCTAATAACACAGCCTATAACGAATCAGAATTTCATTCGGCTCACTTAATCGTCGCTCGTTAATATTCGCGCAATTAACAAAATATCCTTTTTTTAATTCTTTCTTGATGGACGCTCGTGCGCTTTTGCTATTATTCCACGATGGCAAAATTGCTACGTGAAAATTTTAAAAACGCATAAAATAGGAAAAATTGAAAATGATCATATAATATGAGGAAATATCAGATAAAAGTTGCGAAAATTTTCCAACTTTTTCGCTATGTTGAATAAGAAATAAGATAACAAACTTTGCCGATGGTGAATTAACAGCCAAAATTAATGTTTCAATATTTTGCAAAAAAAAAGGGAGAGAAAGTGAGCATGGAATTATATATTTACAAAGATATAAAGTCGCAAATATATATATATATTGTTACTATTTATTATATTATTATTATTATTATATTTTATTGTTTTATATATTTTATATAATTATATTATTTCATATCCAATTTGTTTTTTTAATATATCGATTTATCACATCTTTTCAAATTTTTTCACCTATCATTTCATTTTTTATCATTCCTTTAGTATCAATATTATCTTTTTCCAATATTACTGCATCTCTCTTTTCCAATAAACCGACTACCTGAAAACTGATCGTTGGAAAACGTGAGATAAAGATAGAGATAGAAATGAAGAAAGAAAGAGAGGAAAATCTGCAAGAGCACAAGCATTTCGATACCGATTACCACGCGCGCCCTTCTTGTATTCCGTAATCGAATACCGTGCAGTCAGCCCGTATAGTGGTGACTTTCGTAGATGTGCGCACTTGTCACAGGCAGCCCATTCTTGCTCGTTATGTCGCGACTTTAGACTCGCTGAGGGTTTGCCGTTACCAGATCGAGATTCACACGTTGGGGCATTCTCGACCTGTCCTTTCAGGCGAACCGGCGCTTTTGCCCTTCATAAAATGAAACGACGACCACTGTCGACTGCGACCGGTCGGTATTGGACTTGGAGCGCGCGCCAACCACCCTCCCCCCATCCCCCGGCGCTTCCTCTATACCAGCTTGCCCCGAATCGACCACGTACGAAACGATTCCTTTGTCACCTTTAGCATGGCTCTCCCAGCGACCACTTCGCACTCAAAGAGCATCGGTATATCGTGCCACCATCTCCGAAATTTGAGAGCGAGTTTCCTCGCAGAAGAGCTCGAGAATGGAAGATGCCACTAACATGCGCATCGCCGCATCACATTCTCGATATGCGGCGGGTCCTAGGCAGTTTACAGGTTATACTGGGTGTGAGGGGACAGAACATATTACGTAAGTAATGGCAATGAGGTTCTCCGAGAATCTAGAAAATTGCCATCGATAGGTAAGGGACTGTCGGAGCGGACTCGCGGAGAGTAAATTTCCCAGGAGATGTAAGCTTCGTTCCAATTATCACTTACACTTGCTTCATATTGATTTTAGATTCCCCTCTTTTTTTTCTTCAGAAGAAATAGAAATTCATTGAAGCTAGGAGAGAAGTAAAAGGGGTAATCAAGAAGAATTAAAGATAGATTAACGTTGCGATTTATAAACATTGTAGCATCTGTGTCTTGACAATTTTGGAAAAATTAATTTAATATAAAAAAAAAAAAATGAAAAATAATGCTCATAAAATTAAAAGAAGTAAATCAATTTTAGATTTCTCTTAAAAAGAGTTTCGTAATATAAAAAAATCATAGAACAAAAACGCCATCATCGCAATAAAATATCATCCCGAAGAAAAGTTGATAAATAGAATCTTAAGGATCGGTAAATAGAATGTCGCAGAAAAATGTCAACTAACCGATAAAAAGTTGTTTTTCGTTTCGCTCGGGCGTCTCAGTGATCGAGTGGCTCAACCCAGATGATCGCCGGAGTGCAAAGGGTTAACTTGACGACGACGACGGGCTCGCTCTCCCACGAAGGAGAGCCCGGGGTGTCGCGAGCCGGCCTTCTCTTCTCACGACACCCGGCATAAAAACAAGTCGATCGGAACCGAGTTGGTTCGAATTACGAACTGGGCAGCATTTCGAGATCGGTGATCGAGGCTGCATTTCGCTCTGTATATATGTATAGAGATAGTTGATCGGGGCATCGTGACCGCGAAGGAGAAAGAGTGTGAGAACAAGTATCAGATGCTTTAACCGCAAGCAAGTGCTCGATTTTTCTCGTGCCTCTCTGGGAAAACGCGTCGTTTTGATAAAAGCCTCGCTGTTTGAGCTCGAGGAAAGAATTCTTCTCTCCCGGAAACAATTCTGTTCGCGCGTCGCGGAAAAGTTTGCTTTTATCACGTTCGGCGCGGGACACCGCGCACATATCTGTGTTTGTGTGTGTGTATGTTATTATGACGCATTCTTTTATTCCGTTCGTGTGCTTGTCCATCGACCACCATTGATGCCGCATCGCGCGCGGAATTCATAAATGTAACAATGAAAAATTCAGATTTCTCGGATAAAGAATTCGATATGTGCGCGTGTTCGCAAAATTTCCAAAACATTTGTCCATGTCCTCGTAACCGCATTATTTGAAATTTGCAAATATTGAAGTTTAAGTGCCACCAAGTATATGTGCATTATCGTAGAACAAGCTACAATTCTGTAATTATAAATCGAGAAACATTTACCAAACGAATTTATTTCATCTTTTTTTTTACGCGATATCCTCGATGAGTCCCAAGACTCTGACTATGAGTTTCGTGACGGATTCTTTGACCGATTTGTTCTTCTGACATTTGTGCAAAATGATCGAGATTAACTTTAAAATTAATTTAACGCGTGTTCTACGTTTCTCTGCAATTAAATAACGGAAAATTTAATAAGAATAAAATATACCTTTTTAATATTATACACAAATTAATTAACTCAAAGCGTATTAAAGAGCGAAAATATTAAACGGTTGGAATAAAAACAAATTCTATATTTGCAAAATTTTATTCCTCCCCTCCAAATACCTTCCTCCACAATAGAATTGTTCTAAAAATACATAAAAGAGTCGGGAAAAACTTCGGTCTTAAATTTGATAACGAAACCTTTGACTGAGAGCTGACTCCGCAAATTGGCCAGGAGGAGAATATTAAAATCGAGGTCGGCCGTATTCTAGGATACCTTATACCCGAGAATGGCTAACTGCCCCGATCTTTCTATCGGTATTCACGCGGTGGCTCGAGCGGTTAAAGGGGTTGATGGATAGAGACGAGCGCGCGCGTCCGCGGACAGCAGTTAAACCAACTTTGCTAATCTTCAAACTAATTTTGAATTTAATCCGCGGTCACGTATAGCACAAGCGAAAGCCGAGGCCGAGAGAAACGCGACCGACCGACTGACGCTACGTTCGTCGAGGTAATAAAATTATTCGGACATCTTCCCTCGATAAAACGTCGATCTCTGACTTAAGGGATTTCTGCTCCGAAGCTCTGCTCCGCTGAAGATTAACCGCCCGTAGTAAGTAGAAGGGGAGCCGGAAGAGATAGCGGCGGAAATTACAGCTACGTTCGTCGAGGCTTCTACGGATTAAGTGCATCGTAGTTTAATGTTTACGGCGGAACGATAAAAGGATGGGCGGATATAAAGCCGTGAAATCAAATCCTTTCATGAGAGTGTGTTAGCGTATCGTTTCGCGTGCGCACGTGTGCGTGTGCGTGTAGAATTTCAAATTATTACAAGTTATAGCTTTTTATATTTAATATACATATAGTTCTTGATAATTTAGACAAATTATTCTGACTATTAAACCAAGATAAATTATTGAAAATGTAAAATTAAAATTCTGAATAATTTTTATGAGCAGAAAATAATACGCCAGATTCACATGCATCTCTCTCTTTCTTCACGTAAATATATGTTATATATAATAAATGAAAAAGTAAACATCGATTAAGTAGCTAAATATAATACTTGATTAAAAATACTTGAATAAAAAATAGTGCTTATATTTAAATATCGGACTTTTTATTATTAAAAATCTTAATTTTATTTTAGATCTTCAAATTTGAATATATTCTTAAATAATTATAAATGTGATTTATAATGCCAATCTCAAAATAATATATATTTTAAATAATAAAAAATTCCTAATCCCTCGATCACATACTTACACGCAAATAAGCATTCTAAAATAATGTTCTAAAAAAATGGTTTCCTATTTAAAAAAAGAATAAAGTATATGAACTTTCTCACGAGGGATCGAGAGATCTCGCCCTTTGCTCGAACAACAGACAAAGAGCTCGAAAAAATCCAGACGTCTCCAAGTTACGGGGAACGAAGTGTTGGAAAAAAAATAGAATAGCGACGGAGAACGAGCGACCCTTTTTATCACTGTGCTTACGAGTAATTCCCACTGTTATTATAACGCGACTTCGTAATACTACATGCCACCGCTAGCGTAACGCCGTATTACGTTAATATTAGGAAGAGTAGATGCACAACGCGGCCTGTATAATTACCGCATTTCTAAGTAAAAAGCAACATGCCCGGGAAAATAAAATAATTCGCCAGTCCCTGCATATAAACATACATATAAACCGCGGGATTGCGTTTTTCCACGAATTTCGAAAATTCGCGTCTATCCCTTTCATCCTCCTGCCTTCCCCCACCCCCTCTCTGCTATCCCTTTTCGCGGGTGTGACCTAGTTTTAAGAGGGAGCATCTGCATCCGATTTCAACACGCCTGGCCTCATCCGTTTAAATGCACCGCACCGCGTGTCGACGAGGTGTAACGGGCGAAGCGAGGTTTAAAAGGATGCTTTCCCTCTCTTTCTCTCTTTTTATATCTTTCTACCAGAAAGTATTTTCGAAGACGCGGCACAAATAGGTTTATCTCATTCGCCAAAGTTTGCCTAACTCTTTTATCGTTTTAAGCGGAGCTTACTTGAGGGGGAGAAAATGCGGTCGCAGTTTACTTCGCGCGCGTTCTCCGAGATCAATATTTCTTTTCTCTGTCGAAAAACGATGACATTTCACGTCCGTTTGAGTGTCTCGTAACAGAATTGTGAATGCACGCGACGATCCAATATATATTTTGTGCTGAGGAATTTGTTAATATGAAAAGAACTTTCGTCTAACAAATATTCACTCTTAGCGGTTATATTAGCGATTATCTAGAAAATGCACCACACATATACGTAAATATTCTCTCATTTAATTCATTTCGAATTTGCGAATTTGTTCGCATAAAGCGAATAAGCGAAAAATGCAAGAATTTATTTGGACAAAACGCAAATTTTTTTTGCGCAAAGTATCGAAAAAGTAGCAGTTTTCAACATTAGTCTCGTTTTATTATATTTAGCCCCCCAAAAAATCTAATATTAATAAATCCACTAATATAATAAAGAAATTTTCATCTAAAGTGTATCTTAGTTGGCAAACATAATTAGTCGAAAATTTGTCATTATTATCTCTTTTGTACTAAAATGTAAAACGACTACGACGACACAGCGTAACGCAAAGGAATGCATTAATGCGAGAGGAATTTTCCTCTAACGTGTATTTCGGACGTCGAGTGTAATTAGACGTCCCATTATTAAGCTCCTTTAATCTATCTCGGAGATCTCTTTTGTACAAGAGACCCTCGCGCGAGGAATTTATTCAAACAGACGCCGGTACCGCTCAATGTATCGCAAAAAAATTGCGGTGTTCCAAAGATTATAGCCGCTTTATAATATTCCCCTCGGGCGACAGAAGCAATTTTGTTGGCGGGAGAGACCTTTCCGTTCGAACGTTCAAATATGCCAAAGACGTTCGCATTTTCCACTTTTAAATGCCTCCTCGCTCGCTCTATGTATATATGAAATGCACACAGGAACGGCGGAATACGGCTTCGCAGCTCTTTCCTTTTTCTCGCGCGCTCGTGCGGTTTCGCTCGTAAATTTATCGCATTCTAACCGGGTGGCGTTCGCCGCCGCTGATCGTTGTTTAACCTTCGTGCACAGGCACAGCCGCGATCGGATTTGCACTATTTTCTCCTCATCTCGCTGAGAGACCAAGGAGATGGCATGCAATACGATGGCTCACGTGCATCGACAGGCTCTATCCGCTCAGCGCATGTGTGCGATTCGATCTCTCGACATACGGTGTAGAGATAAAAAAAAAAAAGAAAAGACAACGAGCCATATATCCCCTCGTTCTCTATATTTCTCGAAAATATATTTTCATTTATGAATTCCGTCGAAAAAAACATTTCATGCGGAAGAGCCTATTTGTATCGAATCTCAATACCTATATCTATATTCCGCTAAACGAGTATTTATTATATATCTTTGTATGGCTATACTATTTGTTCAAAAATAAATATTTATTTTTATCCAGTTCATTTCCTGAAAACTTTTCCCACCCCTCTCTCCAAATATTTTCCTCCGATAAATTTTATTTTGCGAGACGACGTGGTCTTCTCGAAAAGATTCCCGTGTCCTTTTGTATATAAAAAGAGAGATTCTAAAATAAATTATATAAATTGTATAAATATTTATAATAATTCTATCAAGATAAAAACGCAAAATTTATGAGCAAAGTTTAATTTCTGTCTTTATCGTATTTCAATCATTAAACTGCGATAAATTTAAATAACAAATATAAAAATAAAATTTTTTAATACCATTTTTGCTTATCTTTTCATTTTCATTCTATTATCGGTAGTCTCTGTTTTTTGAATTTACAACTCTAGATTTATAATCTTGATTTGTCTCCTTTAAGTAAAAATTTGCTTCTATTAATTTCTCTTGTTATCACACACAATGCTTTTAGATTAAATTGCAACCTGAAACTATTTCGATTCGCCGCTATATTGACCAACAAATTGGTATGTCCGATCGTATCACGACGAATAGAATTCGAAAAATTTTCGTCTCTTTTTGAGAAGGGAATTCGCAAAATTTGTAGCTCAGCCCCCATAATATCGGATTTGCTTTTACTCTTTTATATGCGCCCGCGTCCGCTATTCACGTAAATACTACGATTTCCCTGGTTTAAAATTGCCATTGTAAAATCACCACGACCGAACACCGTATCCGCGTTGACATTTCGCTTGATAGGATGAGCCGCTTCCGGGAGGAAAGGAGCGTTAAACGCAGCATTATGACGACAAAAATATCCGGCGCCTGTTATATTTCGTGATGAGGAAAGCGCATTGTGTTTCCATTTCAAGCAGGGTCTGATATCTCTCTTTTCCGTCGTATACAAAGCATTTCAAAAACTAATCCGCTAAAATTATTGCGCGTACAAAAATACAAAAATCGAAATCAAATTTCAATGACACAATGACAGGCAAGCTCATTGATATTTCTGTGAATTTCTTTTCTTTGAGTGAATCTCTTTGAGTTTTGTATATTGAAATGGAGGTTGAAATTTTTGAATTGTCTTGTAAATGTGTGTGTGTATAGAGTTGAATCCTACACTAAGACACACTGTTGCATTGTTGCAATATAACAGAGATACGCGCATCGATCGATTAAAGATGTTCCGTGTCTGTCGTTGGGATACCCGAGACGTCCATTAAGGAGATTAAGCCTTTATTACTATTTGCCGGATGCCGCGCGAGAGAACACGAGAACGCGAGCGAGAAGCGGCGAATAAGAAAGAAGATGACGAATGCAAGAGACGCGAAATTGCGTCCGGCTGATAATGGATGCTAAGTAAACGACCTCCTCTTCTCCGGGCTAAATGATTTAAAGGTGGAAACGGTATTAGCAGTATCAAGGGATCATAAACAAACCTGCGCTCTCCGCTTTAAGCCTCGATCGATTCTCCAGTTTACGAACTCACCTGAAACATAAATCAATAGGAATCGTTAAGCTCTATTCACGACTATATATGTACGTGTATCGTAAGAAATATATATATATATATATATATATATCGAGTGTCTCGATAATTCTCAATTCACCCAGGAGCATAAAGATGTTATGTGTGTTAACGATAACTCGTTGCGCGGAAATTTCAATTTGATATATTTATCGTGCTTTAATTAAATAAATATTCAATCTTATCTTATTTGCAATTAATCAAGATAACAATAATAAAATAATACCATAATTCCAGAAACAATAAAAAAAGCTCACATGCAACTCGTGTTTATATATAAGTTTTCAATTCGCACAACATGTATGTACACAAATTGCATTGCGCGTGCAGAGTGCATGTACGACAAAATCCGGCGAGATTCGTCTAAAAGGTAACGAAATGAAACACGAGCGTTCAAAAGACCATCGTGCATAGCTGCGATACGTTTTGGCGTAATAAAAAATACGCGTTAGGTTGTATATATTTCGACGAGAGACGCGCGCGAGCTAATGAAATGGTTCTCGCGCTCGATACTTGGCGTCCAAGTAACGTCCAGACGAAACAAGATGTGTCGCTGCTCGCTGTAATGACAAGGAACGCGATGAATTAATTTCCATCATCCGTCGGCGGAACCGCGGTCGAAACCGCGTAGAGTCGTGCGTCACGTTGCTGACGCGCGACAGCGAGATTCAGGAGGAGCTTTTCGATTAATTACGGTGTAGCCCGGATATATATATATATATATATATATATATATATATATATATATATATATACAAATGGAAGCCAGAGATTGGATGGTCGTGACTGAACGCTGTGCTGTGACAGTCGGGGGAGGGGAAAAAAAAAAGAAAAAAATTACGTGGACGCTCCTATTATAGTGTCCCGAAAAACATCGCATTCTCTTTCGGCTTTTTGTACACTTTTTGTCAAACTCGCGTGACCGATCTTGGATCCGGATAAAATTCTATCCCGAAGTATTGTCATAGTTTTTCAATCCAGGTTGAAAGCTCACAAGCACGTACGGAGTAAGCATACACACATGTACACACTATATATAGATACAAAAGTGTCAAATTAATGGTAAAAGGCGACGTTATTGTATTTAAATTGAATCAATTAAAGAATTACCTCGCATCAAAAACAAAGTTCATTTTTCTATATTTTAAATTGATGTCTCAACGTTCTACATAAGGGAAAGACTGACACGAGATAAAATCACAAATAGAATCGTTGCTAAAATTGTTATTAAGACCGTTAGTTCTAGATCGTTAACAGTGCTATATATACAACGCGACGTATCCTATTTCTCGCGTACGAGACAACTACAGTGATGCCAGATGCGCATGTTCGTGAATGCAAATGACTTAATCCATCTTCCTTTGCGCGCGTATGTGTACGTATATATCCCCGGAATCACCATTGCGTCTTAACTCAATTTCAAGACGCGATATAATAGCCGCGGATGACAAGATCTCGATATCTCGGCGGGAAGCAGCTCTTTGATGAGCGATATACACGAGATTGCATGCTGAAGGGGAAAAAGAAGAAAAAACGCGATTTTTTTTCTTACAAACACATACATACAATCGTGGCTCGTTTATTCGATATAACACTCGTTTCATCGGAGACATTGGAGTACGCGGACATCGTTTGTCAATGTCCAATCAACATCGCGGACGAGGACAACTGCAAGGGAAGGAAAAGAGAGAGAAAAGATGTAAAAAAAGAACGAGAGAAAAAAGAAAATGCGACAAGGGAAGAGTGCGCTTTTTCGACAGACTCGCTTTAAAAGAACTCTCTCTCCCTCCACTCATTTGTTCCTCGTCGATCAGATAATCCACGTGACCTTACGCGATGTTCTCGGGACCATCCGTTAATCTACATTCTTCCGCGTCAACGATGCCTGATAATTCGATCTCGCTTTAACGCGAACCGTTCCAGATTTGGCGCCAGTGAAATTGCGATAAATTATTAATTATAAACGTATTCTCTTTTCTTTTTTCCTTCTTTTTTTTAACGCCCGCTTTGACGGCCGATATATCGTTATATTATCGACTTCGGGTTCGTTGAACACAACGCGTGTCGAGCTTTTATCAAAAATTACATGCATTTAATTAAAACGCACGCTCTCAGTCCCATCCTCCGTCCATTCTTTCGCGACCTCGTCATTTGCTAATAGATATTGTTCGAAATATCTACCCGCACAACGGTGTTTCTCGAATGAACTATGTGATAATATTAATGAATTTGCGCCAAAAGTTTTACGAAAATATCTTTTCTTTTTCTATAGAATCAACAGAATTTCTTTCTTGAAAAGATATTGCAAGAGATATATAAAAAGAGTTGATGCGTATGTGTATCATCATGTATTATAGAAGAAAATCAGTTATAATAACAGACAAAGACTTCACACCAGCGATGCTATATAAGTGTCACACTAGCGAAAAACAATTTCTCGTTGCAGAGCGATATACAATGTGTCGCGAGCAGCAGCGTTGTAAAAGGCTATAAGTCTCGTTTACCAAGTCTAGAAGAAATGTGAAGAATATTTTTCTATGTCTTCTAATAAATAAAAGGTTTTCCTAGAAAAATGCACTTTCTCCTTGGAATTTTTATATATTTTTATATATTTTTTGAAGCTAGAAAAGATAAAAAAAAAGAGACGCTTGACTTTCTTAAAACAATATATACAATTATTATATTTATATTCATGGCATGTATTGTTCTGTAGTATAATATTTTATACGTTATAAAATCATAAAAATAAATATTACTCATGTAATTAATGTGAACATATTCCACACATTAATAGATGACAATAGATGACATTAGTAGCCTCAGAACATCCATTCCAAAAGAATCCTCGCGTTCATGCAAACACGAAAAAGTAATTTGCATCCTCTGCGAGCAGAGAGAGAGAGAGAGAGAGAGAGAGAGAGAGAGAGAGAGAGAGAGAGAGAGAGAGAGAGAGAGAGAGAGAGAGAGAGAGTTCGCGTAATAATCGGGATTTCATCTTACGGCAATACCGGTAATAATAACGAGGATGATTCCTCGGCGCGCGCGAGGTGAGTGCCGATGCATTAGGAAGGCGCGTTTAACCATCAATCGTACTACTCGCTCTCGCCGGATTTATTCCCTGGATTCGCTCTCCCCGACAGGAGTGGCGTGGCGGATTTATTATTCCGCGCATATCGATATCCGCGATATTTCCAGCATTACTTTTCCTCCCTTTCTTCCTCTTCCTCTCTCCCCCTCCCCCTCTCTCTCTCTAAAGAGAGAGAGAGAGAAATTCGAGTCCTGCCGCTGTCTGTAAATCGAGCTTGGCCGGCTTGGCAACCTGCTCCGTCAAATTGTCAAATCTCGGGCGTTGATTACCGGTTATCTCGGTGAGACTTCGGCGAATCGAAAAGGAAAGACGAACGAGCTGACCGCGCAGAAAAGCCGTGCTTCCAATCTGGAAATATCGAAATCGCGACAGGAAGTCAGTCATGCGGTAAGGAAAGACGGGACCGACTCGTCCACCTATCTTTTTGATTAGCTCTGGCCGTCGGAAAAAAGTGTGCCCAATGACCAACGATGCGCAAAGGTAAATAAAAAAAATTATATCGATATATGAAATTATATCGATTTGCCATTATTACACCGTAAATTAATTTAAATAAATAATTTAAAACATCAAATTATGTACACACATATATATATCTTATAATTTTAAAATTAGATTATTATTCTTCGTCGTTAATTTTAATATTTATGTATTCTATTGTAATATTAACACGCGGGAATTAAAATAAATCTAATCTGTGGCACGCAAAAAAAACTATATATAGATTTCTGTTTTTACAATTAGACTATCAATAATTTTTTAAATATTATATATGCCATCAGAATATACGTTGCAGCTAGATACTAACGGATAAAAAAAAAGCAAATATAAGTCGTTCTTGTGTTAATATATTATATCTTGATAATAAACTTTTGAAGTATAAATATGTTGCAAATTAATTATATCGAATTATCAATATTTATCAATGACACTTATAATGATTAATTTGTTAAACACATTAAAAAAGAGTGTAATATAAAAAATAAATTTTTCAAGATAAAAAAAATGCGATAAAATATATTTTATTAAAAAAAATGCATGTTTATAAATAAATTCTTAATAATATATAAATAATTTTGTCTTTATTTTTAACTATTTTTTCTTTTTCTCATTTTCGGCATAGAAATATAAAATCCAATTATTAAAATAGTCATCTGATTGATTTTAATAATGAAACAGATGAGAGAGAGAGTGAAAGAGGAGTCAAGCTTAAAACGGCACGCTTCGGCTTAAGGAGCCTTAATAGGCGCGGTATCTCACCAATTACAAAGGTCAACTCTCGTGCGGTCCGTCGGCTACAAGTAGGAGTACCTGACATCATCAGAGACTCGCAACATTAACATGAATTAGAATCTTTCGTCGTATCTAAATTGATGCGTTTATTTCAAGCCAACGCCCTACGTCACGGTGATGCTGATTACAAAGCGACTCAATGGAAATCCCGATTGCAAATTTCGCGCATAATTCGTCCATTGAAAATTTAGCGAGGACATATGAGAGAAAGAAGATGGCAAAGGACGGAAAGACGAAGCAGGTTTCCTCTTATCGTTAGGCGGCCTCTTCCCACCGGAGGTGGGAACCTCCGTCTTCCGACCGAGGATCCGAATTCCGTTTCCAGCCAATCTTCTTTTTCGTTGCTACCTGCATTACGCATTGATCCCGTGGGCGGAAACGCGCGCCAAGGATCCTCCATCTCGGGATTCGGACGGGCTTCAGCCCAACGGCACGTTTAATGCGGAAAGTGGCATTCTCGCCTGACGAAATTCCGAGTGCGCGTCACAATATCGCGAAAGAGCAAAAAAATAGAGAGAGAGAGAGAGAGAGAGAGAGAAAACCGACAAAAGATCGACCGATGTGTGCTTTCGTACACTTTTGCATTCGCGAGAAAGAACTTGAATCTTGAAATGTGGCAGCAAGAAGTGAATGCGACGTTACGCGAAGACAATTCCCGTTATGGAACGGGAATAGAAAAAAAGAAAAGGAGAAAATACATGTATATACATACAGAAGTAAAATATAAAGAGAGAAATATGTCATATATGTGCCGAAACGCAAGTTTTAACGCGGCTTTATAATCCATCACGACTAAACCCTTTGTTCGAGCATTTTTTTCTTTTGCTAACGCACACGTGTGCGTGGAAAATTTCTCTCTATAATAAATTTTAATTAACGTAAAATCATACTTCGAGCTTAAGATAAATATTAATGTAATGAATTATTATTTGTGTCGTAAATATTAATCATTCGCAAGAAAATAGTGAATAAGAATAATTCATTGTTACGATAATCCCACTTATACTTGATGTCCTCATAATAATTTTGCATAATTTTTACTTAATCTTTTTTACACATATATATAAAGTATGTCTTTTGAATCAGATAATTATGTCAAATATTAAATTGTTTGCTTTTCGAAAATATGATTTACGATCCTGAAATTTGAAGTTTAAATATAACATGGACATAAAATGTTTGCTGATTTCAGGTAATATTGTCTACATCACGTTCACGTGTTAGGCGATAAAACGCGCGCTATAAAGCAATCAATCTCGTTATTAAATTGCCTTTTTCCGATCGGGGAACAAGTGTTTATATGGCTACACATTATATATAGTGGCGTCGGCGGAGCGCGAGCGAGCGAGCGAACTAGAAACAGGTGGTGACGGATTATTGAATCTTGCACGACTGCACCGACGTTTACATACGTAATAGACAGCAGCTTAGAGTATAGCGAGACCCGTGAAGACCCGTTTATGTAAAAAAAAATGTGAAGCAAATGCGCAATTTGTCGATCATATTTCTAACTTAATCTGTTGCATGTTAAAAGTCGGATTCCGAAAGTTTTAGTTTTTTAAAAATAACTTTTTATAAAGTAATTATTTTACAATAATTAAATAATAATCACGTATAATATTTAAATGAGATAATTCTTTGATGAAAATATACTTCAGTTTTTTCTCGCGAAATATTTGTGCAAATCTTAAAATTAAGCAAATTTATAAAAAAAAAAAATTATATATTATTATATTATAATATTAAAATCGCACATGACATTGCAAAAACAAACATTCGCAGAAATTTAAGAACGATATTAATGTGAAAAGAATGGAAGAAATGGAAATTAAAAGATTGTTGATTTTTTCCACCTTTTAATTTTCCTATACTTAATCAAAATAGAGTTATATAAAAATAATGTGTTATTCCGAAAAATATTATTAATTTTTTTTTTTTTTAACAATTGCATATGCATTCTGTTTTCTCGGAAATTACATTGAACATCGTTGATATCATGAAAACTGACATTTCATATGCAACTAAAAAGTTGATATCATGAAAACTGACATTTAAAAATATAAATCGTGTATTCAATCTTTATTCTTTACTATATCGATTGACAATGAGAGCTCAACTATGCGGAGCTCGCGAAATTTCTGCACGGAAACAACGATCTATGTATTTACGCGAAGGAGAGGAAGCGCGGAATGAAATTAGATGCAGCGAGGCGAATTAAACGACGACGTGGCTATCACGAAATCGGCTATCTTTACTACTTGGAATTAACGCAGCGATACGCTGCTAAATGACTATTGCCACGAAGGCACAGCTTTTCGCGAGGTGCGCGAGATTGGAGTGCAAGGCCAATGAGATTCGATAACAATAATGATAACGACGGCGACGACGAGGTTAATAATAATAAAGAAAGGTTACGCCGCGATACTTAAAGCCGATAGCGTGCAAGGTAAATAGAAAATAGCGGGCATAGTAGCGGGCACAGCTAGAGTGATGTAATGTTATCCGAAAAACCGGTAATACTCAATTATCTCGCATATCTCTTCAAATCCCTTTTATCGAAAGAATGCGGGAAAAATCTTAATAGATAATGGCGATAATAGATATATCATAATAGATATAAAAAATCATGCACATAACGTTTTTCTTTAACTAAAAATTAAAAATCTTTTATATCTCTCTCTCTCTCTCTCTCTCTCTCTCTCTCTCTCTCTCTCTCTCTCTCTTTCTAATAATTATTACGTTAATCATGTTTGCTAAAAAAAAAAGAGAGATTTGATATTTATCTAAAAATGAAAGTATTCTTATTAATTATAAAAAGAAAATTTAAAAAGAAAAAGAATCAATCACATTTTCTGTGAAATGCATTCCGTTAACATTAAAGAAACAATTATAGCTTTATTTCACGAAACGTACACAAGAATCGGGCATGATGTTTCGCAAAATTAATAAGCAAATAGATTTAATCCTACATGACGCATCATACAATTAACATAACTAACCGGACTCCGAGCAAGCAAATTAGTTCGTCGTAAGAAGTTGGGTTGCTTGTACGAGATACGCAAAGAGACGTCTTACCCGCTATTCCTCGCGAGACGTGCATCATAGAGTAGGGGAATGTTATACGAGTCCTATTAAAATTTCAGCTCACACCGGGAGTCCGCTCGGCTTACAAGTTATGACGCGCGTCGTTCGTGGCTTCATGTACAGCTTCATCGAAATGATACATTATTACGTGTCTCTCGGATACTCGTCTCTCTCACGTGCGTTTCGCGCAGACGGTGACGTAAAATGGATCAGTAGTAAAGTGCGCGTTACCCAAAAAGGAAAATTAACAACGATTATTATCTTCCCGAGGCAGCCTTTATCTCTCTGTCTGACCTCAACTTTATATCGCGTGATTGCTTCAAAGTGCGTTTTTTCACACGCGAGATATTATGCTGCGTATCGTTCTTAATTCGTTCGAAGATATCGATAAAAAACGATTAAAAAAAATCAACCCGCCATCCGGTGAAAGGATTATATTTGCAATATTACACATGCCAAATCGCGCTGAATCACCTTGATTTTGCGGAAACTCGGTCATGGCGTACTTCGCAATGGCATACAAATCGCACGCGAAATAAAAGCGCGCGAGTCAACGAGTGTATTTTAATGTCAGATTATTAAAGCTTCAAAAGCAATCGCGAGGTGATAAGTGACATTTTGACAAATCATAGTGTGTATCACAAACTACTTGCTCGCGTATCAGATTTTTTTCCATCATTCTTTCGTGGAAAATCTTAAAATCCCCAGTGTATCATTACTCTGAATCATTAAAAGCCATTAGCCGTATCCTGGAAAACTCGATTTCGCCGAGAATCTCACAATGAGCCAATTTTGAAACGACTGATCCGAAAATAACAATCGCTGGTTCGCGGTTTCTGTATAAACGCAGCGAGACGAAGAGAAAAATGGCATAATAAAAAAATGAAAGATTTATGATAATAATTTATTTCAACTATAGAATCTCTGAATCTAGTATAAAATCTCTCCATATAAATTAGTAATAACGTGTGAGCGACGAATATGTATGAATAGCTTTATTATACAGGTCGATGTAATAACGCAGGAAACATGACAAAGTACTGCGAACAAAGCATCATTGGACGACGTCAGCGTCCAACGAAAACAATTCTGACTCGCAGTTTTGATTGTCATCGAAACTATTATGACATAACGGTGTTATCTTTTTTTAACATCGATGACAATTTCTTCCATAGTTTCAATTTTATACAACACACCGCGCAAAATATAAATCGTAATGAGTGTAAAAAAGCAGGTAATATTTTATAAATTTTCTTATTTATAAAATATTTTGTTTGAAAATTAAATAAACCGGGAAGAGTAATGTATGTAGATACATTTATATATAAATCTTTTAGCTTCATGATTGAAAATTAAATGCGGCATCAGTCGATGAAATTCGTGATATTTCCAGGTGTTCCTTACTAATATTTTCGTATATTGTATATTGTATACGTATATCGTATACGCCGAGAGAAACCTAATTACTTTAATTCCCGCATATGTAAATGTAAAAACAAAAAGAGAGATCGATCAAGTATTAAATATTATAATCGCCGTTACGCTCATCGTTGAAAGCATTCATACAATCTCCCGTTATTTATTCATTTCGTTGAAAAATATTTAACGCAAAGTACTTAAAACGAAATGTAATAAGAAAAAAATCCACGAATATGATAACTGCATCGAGCAGTCAGAAAGAGAGAGAGAGAGAGAGAGAGAAGAGATGCAACGCTGAGATTTCACTTCCTCATGCGCAGATATTTTCTCTCGCGCCGTGAAGAGAAAGTGAAGAGAAACAGAAGAAATAATGATGATGACAAAATATATATATATATATATATATATATATATATATATATATATATATATATATACATATTTTATATATGCAATTCAACTCTACATTATCTCTCGATACATTATAACGATTATTTATTAGTCGAAGGCAATCGAAAGACATCGTTTTCAATTTCGCGCGAGGTCGGGCTTGATCCGCGAGCAATCTTGTCGATATTTTCATCTGATAAAAGGAGCTTTTTCTCACGAGAAACGCAGCCACGCATCTCTCTTTCTCTCTGCCGTGTCATGCCATGCCGCATTATGTCGCGTCGCGCCAGGGCTACGCCACGCCGATGTCGTGCCGCCGCCGATCTACCATCCTCTCGGCGCTCTCTCGTTTCCGCCCATCCTCGCGGCTCCGTTCGCAGAGCGGTGGAAGTGTATTGATCGGCGGATGGCAAGAGCGGGCAAGCGGACCGGTTTTCCCTCGCAGCCTCTTTTCCCCTCCCCCCCCTCTCTCTCTCTCTCTCTCTCTCTCTCTCTCTCTCTCTCTCTCTGTGCCCTTCCGCCTCGTCGTCTCCTTCCTCATCTCCATTCTCCACGCTTCTCTTCCTTCTTCCTCTTCTTCGGTCAATCTTCCTCTTCTCTGAAACACTTTCCGCGTCTTCCCTCTGTCTCTCTGTTCCTTTCTCTCTCTCTCCCACTTTTTCCATCCTTTACGAACGACGCTGCTTTCATCCCTCGATTTCAAAGCGGGAGACGCGGCACTCCGTCCTCCTTGTCGCGACGCTCGTCGCCGTTCATGTTGACTACCACTCTTGTACAGATGCCGGTTCACCCTTCTTTCCCTCTTCCGCACGTCGTGGGCCAAGAGAAAATATTTATGCCGATGTATCGTTTCGCGGAATCTTCCTCTTCTCCCCTGATTGGTATTTCTGCCAGCATAACTGTCAATCGTGTACCCTTACAATATAAATGTTTCATGCCGGCAATCTTCGCGTTGGAATCTTTTCGCAATTAATCATATATATATCGGTGGAAGTCCGATAAATGCGATTGATGCTAAAGATACGCCGGCAATGATTGCGATTCAAAGTGCTAATAAACCTTCAACCTTAATATCTGTATCGTGATTGAAATACTTCCATCGAAGAGGAAGCCACTGCGATATCTGATTCGATATCGAGCGCGAATATATAGTCCACGCTTACCATATATACCTGGTATCTAAATCATTGGCCGGTAATTATTGATGGTAACATTAATCGCCCGGGTCATCTAAGATGTCATCGATAACCATATGGGAATTACGATCTGACGATCGTTACAGTGTTGGCACACGATGACAACCTTCTGCGTCTCTCAAGTTCATTCAAGATTTAGAGAGAAATTTATTTTTATTTATTTAATTGATAAATATACTCCCTTTAGTAAAAATCAACGTAATAAAATTAACAATTGTTAATATCGCTTATAAAACCAAAGATATTTACGAATAGCCATAAATAATTTTCGCAAAAATAAAGAGACGAAGGATTTTTATCAATCGAAGAGCTCTTAAATTCATACACTCGATGATGTGTCGGATTTTTTTTGCAGCGAAAATAGTATCTCGTTTACAATATTAACTGCCAAGAACATCCTTGATCATCCTATTCAGGCATGATCTGCATTATCGAGAGGGAGTAAGGAATACTTATCTTAACGCGGAGGTTGATAGCGGCAGGATCGGAGCCAATATCGCAACTACCTCGGGAAAGCATTTCGCGAAATTCCAAGAATGTCGTTGCTTCTATGTCGTCGCTGTCATCGACGACAGGAGGAAGCGGATGTACTTTACGCTTTACGCTGATTTTAACCCGCCGCGTGCCACGGTACGCACCCCCGCGGATTATTAACTTTCAGCGAACGCAAATATTTGCGGTTATCACTGAGTTTCTAGCCAGATAATGGGGAGGAACAATGTTAAGTCGCTTTAAATGAGACGCGCCAAGAGCATTCATATCGTTCTAAATGAGCAAGACCTTTTCTACCATTACATCTTGATGAAATGTCGATTAATTGAAATCTCTCTGACGCGCTTCTCTCACTTTTAATTAATGAAAATTAGTATTTCATTTGTTATAAATTTTTAACGATTAAATCTCTTTACAAAGTTATGGAATTGTTTACATTTGTCTTTATTTTTAGATTTAACAATAATATGTTTGAAGAGAAATATATTAATTTTCTTGATATCTCTCGTTCCATCTAAATCTATCTATTTGTATCTATATTAAACGGATTCGATTTTCAAACGGAAGCTGACATCCCTTAAATCGCCTTACCGCGGCTTCGAGTTCAACGAAGTAGTAAAGCCATAAAGTTAACGGCTTCAATTATAACTTGAAAATGCTAAACACCTTCAAAATATTAAAACAGCAAAGTAAACTACGATCTACAGCTAATTATCACAAATATCACTCGGTTTACTGTGAATACGTCACCAAATTAACATAATTACGTCTCCCTCTCGTACTTAAACCGAACGAGAGTAATTAATCCACTATTCGTCGCATAATATCATAGTTTACATAATTTTGTTAAATTAGCTTTATTCAATCGGGATATACCGGCACGAAAATAATGAAGCGTTATTCAGAAGAGCGTAACAATCCATGACGATGTGCAAACAATTTGCCGATTGGCAAGCGATCGATCTCCGGTATTATTTTACACAGTCACTACAGAAATAACAGGGATAATTGCGGTGTACCGGCGCAACAAATGACGTAACAATACATGCGACGAATTTTTGTAAAATCAAAAAAAAAAAATGCTAAATTTTTACACGATATCAACGATAAGTTAGAGTGTGAAAGTAATGAGTATGCTTCAACGTCACATGTGAGGAGATTCACGTGACTACAGACATTTCACATACATTAAATATGCGACTGTTGGCGATATTTGCAGTCTCGCTTAGTCCCCCCGCCCCCCTCCCCCTCATCGATCCATATTTATTACAGTGCTTCGACGCGTGAGTTTGCCCCCGCCACTGGTGAGTTTGAAAAATTCACAGGATTTGTGAAACGCGTGTCAGGTAATGATATAGATATGGTGACAATAATTTCCGTATAACTTGCGTACCATCAGCACGGATGATAACGTGGGTGGCGAGCGTGACAATAAAAATGACAAAACGCTATTGGGTTTATAAGAGCACTCAAGCTGCTTTACATTTATTACGCCAACTGGACAAGACGCGTTCCATTATGCAAATTACGAACAAGGTGTATTTATTGTTGAAAAATATATCGTCTTTCGTCAGAAAAATATTTTACGCACTGTATTTTCCACAGCTTCAACGATTCGCGCGACCCGCACGTATTTTCGTTTTCGCGAATCAGCCGCGTTTATTCGTGTCTTTCGAAACGCGTGACCAACTGGCTTTTATTTTCTTTTATCCGACGTTCTCTGTCTCTGTTCTCCCGTTTTTTTTTCTTTTTTTTTTTGTAGCAACAACGCGGCCCCGTTTTCGTACGCTAAATTTCGGTGCGATAGCGTATTGCGAGGTGAATCCCTGCCGGCAGTGATGGCTTTACCTTTCTCGCGCATGTGACATTCGGATAACAATGTCGTACTCGTCCGTTTCGTTTCGCGCAACAAATCCGTTTCTGTGTGAAACAGATTATTTATTTTTCATAATTGACAGCTCAACGTCGTGTATTCTTCTGAAGAAATTAAAGAGCTCGGAATAAACGATCGCAGATAACGAAAAAATATTGAGAAATTATTTCTGTATTTATTTCTCATTTGTGTACGTGTGCGTATATATGAATGCAACTATTGTATTTCTAAAAAGCAGTTCCAAAATTTCATATTTTCATTCATTGTTCATATATTCATTTACTGAATAAAATATAAAATCTTTTTAAACAATTGAAAATTAAATTTTTTACCAATTTTTTTAAACTTTTAAAAAATATGTGATAAATGTAGTATGTAAACATGACATGGCAATATTTTATATATCATATAATTAATTATTGCTACAGCTTACTTTCGTGATGTAACACTAAATACAATTATCATCTATATATAATCTGAGCGCGAGAATTATATAAATTTTGTATGAAATAAATTTGTACGAAACTGCAACTGTTAACTGTTCCTGAAGATTAGTATTTGTTTTGCATGATAATTAATATCTCCTTTTGACTAATTGAAAATTGCACAATGACAAGCTTGTTCGTATTATATATAGCGATTTAATTCTTTTCTCACAAGTTTCTAAAGTTATCACAAAGTTTTCTCTCGTTGATGAAACATTTTCCTTTTCCTTCCATATTAATCTTTATCTTGTCGAGGCGATCTTTACGGTCTTTGACTTGAGTCCGATCGATTGCGCGTACTTCTATTTTGCACTTTAATACGTATTTTAGTCAATCAAACTTCCAGTTTGCGATGTTCAAAGATATTATACGAAGATATATACATATAATATATGTGTTGAAAAATCTCTAAAATTATCTCTTAAAAGGGAGTAGGCATTCTATACAAATATCTTTCCACGTATCTATGCGACAATTTTCATATAAATTGCCATCCCGATGTTTACTCGAAATTCTTTTGAAAAAAATTATTCGTCCGGCTATCTCCTTCGATACAATTTCAACTATATTTATTCTTCCCCGAGAGACACTCGAGGCGGACATTATTCTTTCCTTAAAAACACATGGAAAATATCACGTAAGAGGACTGAAAGTACCGGAATCCAAGCCTTGAGGGAGAAATAAGGATTTCGTTAATTGAAAATGCAACAACCTATGCATTGTACAAACATTGTTTAGAAACATCAAATATTCCAAGAAGTAAAATTCTTGCACGCTGCTGTTATTTTTTGTTAAATCTCGAATGTGAAATATCAATTTCAAATGAAATTTTCAAGTACCATTTCAACCAATTTCCGAGAAATAAAATATGTAATTGAAAATGTTCAATACTATTTCTTTTTTTCCCCACTTACAGAATATAAGAAGCCATTTTTATAACTTGATTTCGATCAAATATAGCGAGATTATTTGTGATATGCTTAAAAATCATAAATATTTCGCAGAAAGTATATTTTACATTTATAAAAAGATTCTATTACCTTAACATTAAATATAAAATATTTGATTATTAATAAATGATTATTTTATAAAAACGTTGTGTGAATAAAATTGAGATTTCTGAAATCCTATTATATTTAAATTTTATTCATTCCATTATTTTACATGAACAACGATCTGATACTTTATTTAACATAAAGGACTGACATTATTCTCGCTCCGATTTCATCGAGAATACAAATACGACGACAACTCATTCGTGAATCTGGCTGTGGATTTGATTTTTTTTTCTTATCGGAAGAATTTATTCCCGTCGCAGCAGCAAACTCTCGACTGAGTGAGTGATATTAATATCAAAGCCAAAGGCAATCGACCGCTCTCGACTCTTGAACTGGTCTTTAACCTTCGAATTCTCGCGTACAAGACAATAATTATTCGCTCGTAGCTGTAATAGCGTTAAATGATTGATGTAGTTATGGCATATTATGTCGCAGTTATAGCCGATAAAGTTTTATTCCATTAAATACTTCACGGAAGTACTATTAAATTTTGTGACATTTATAGACATCGCTGACAAATTGTGTTCCTCGTTCTTCATTTCTTCCTCCCTTTTTCGTTTAATTCTTATTTATATTCTTATCTTATATGATCCTTTTAGACCCCCTCCTCTTTCACCCCAATGCTTTCTTTACAAGTAAAAAGAAAAGTTTTTAATGAAGCATGGCGGGGAACAACGGAATCGTTTATTTATTAATGTAGTCTTTAATAAACTATTTTCATTTACGCGACTGCATACTCTACGCTATATATTTTCTTATACGACCGCTGTTGGAAAAGTTAAACGTGATAGCCAATGGTGGATTTTAGCAGCGCTAGTTCGCGAGTTTTCGTCCTTCGCGAACAAACGGCCTGCTGCCGACCGCTGCCGCCGACCCAGGTGGCAACTAAAGTTTCACTTTAATCCAGAATTCCCGCAGTATTTCTTGATTCCCCCTGGGCTCGTAGTACTTGTCGGTCGTCTTGTGGAGGCAGCGTGCAAGCGAGTTGGCGAGAGGGCGGCTAAGATAGGAACCCCGGTGCAACGGGAACAAAAGAGTAAGCAAAGGCATATAAGAAGGGGAAAAAATAGAGTGGTAGAAGAGGAGAAGAGGATGAGAAGAGAAGTGAACGTAAGCAAGAAGAGCGATAGGACGAGTTTGTAATGTAACAGTAGTGTGCGAGATAACGCGAAAGGGAGAGTGAAGAAAAATAGGAAAAGAAAAAAAAAAAAGAGAGAGAGAGAGAGAGAGAGAAAACGAGAGAGAGGTGAGTTTAAAAGGTCAAGTGGGAAAGCAATCGGACGGGGTCGATAAAAGCACAGTGGAGCTTGTAAAAGCCTTCTAATTAATCGTCGCTAATGGCTCGCCCCGGCTGACTCAAATTCGATCGGCATCGTTACGTTATGACGTATGACGACCGGCAAGATTTTCAATTTACACGGACTTTGCTAGATAGATGAGTAGCCATGTCGTGTATTATTTTCCGCGCGACGAAACAGGGAAAGGGAAGACAATAAATAATTCTATCGATCTATCATTGGATCGTATTCTAAACGTTTCTTCGTATTCTCGCGATTCACGAGAGATTGAACCATGTTTATCTTGCCAAGGACTATAATAAGCCCTTGATGATCTTAATGGTCCTTATAAGAGAGCCTCTGTATAAAAGAAGATAACATGAAATGAAAATAAACCAGTATCTTGTTTTAGATGCAAGAAAGTTTTACCTGAGTGTTTTATGTAAAACTCACTTTTAATTTGTTTTAAAACGTTTTTTACGGTTGTACTGAAAAAAACAACCTACAGTTTTATGTCACGAACAATCATGCATCATGATCGTAAAAATGACTGACTTATCGCTGACTTATATCACTTATCGATAAATTTGGAATAAATGAACGGAAGGAAAAATGTTTTTTTTTTCTTCATTTGCAATTATTTTATATAATTTTACATGCATTTTCACATGCATGTTTAAAATATATTATATTATAAATTATAATATTAATATTTCTTATATATAATTATAAATACTCACAATTATAAAATGATTTATAAACATGATTATTTTTAATCCAAATATTTGTATCTTTATTAAATAATAAATATGTGTATGCGTGATAAAGATTTATTTTCAATACCATAATTATTATTTTGTTTTCTAATATCTAATTATAATTTAACGAATATAATTTGCTGCTACGCGTTTGACTCGCAACATTTTTATATTGTAACTAATTTTTAATCTATCCAGTGCGCATCTCTACATTCTTTCCTTTATCATTATATCATTTATTGACCGAGATAAGTACTTCCTCCAGCAGCTCGATTATCGAGCATCGAGCTCGATATCGTACCTCGCAGATTCCTCTTCGCGTATCGCAGATAGATTCTGATTTATCGCCCTCGAGTACGGTGCCATTGTTCTTCTCAAATTCAATTGCGGAAATATTTATAGCGACCGCGAAAAGCGTTGAGGCAAGTGCAAGCGATAAGGGAATCACCCCGCTCGTCCCGACGTGGAGGAAAACGCACGAGACACGAAAGCTAAGAGTTTTTCAGAGGAAATCGCGACGAGATTACTCCGTGAAGGATGAACGCGTGAATTGTCGGCGGGAAATGCAGTTTCTTATGGTTTCGCGAAAAATTGCGACCCTGGAAAATGTTGCGGAAAAGCGCATTTCACAATGTAAAAACGCAACGTCTCGCCCCGCATCAGACAAATGTCAATTCGAGACTGCGCACATGTTATAATGGAATTTTAGTAAACGCTCGCGCAATACGAAACGTCATAATAAAATGTTTTTTCGCATACATGATATTTTCGTAGATGTATTTTGTATTTACAAAAAATATAATATATATATATATATATATATATTTTAATAATATATATTTTAATAAAATATTTTTCAACACTATGTTATAGATTTTCCAAAAGAAAATAATCATCGTTAATGCAACTGATGATATCAAGAAGTTTATAGAGCACAGTAGAATATATTTAATACACTAAAGATGAATTAAAGAAAGATATAAAAAAAATTTTTAAACAACGTAGATATCGCTTTATAAATTCTATTAATACGAATGCCATGTGCATGGAACGTGTTTCATATAATATTAATCCGAGTCGACTTGAATCGTTGTTACCAAAATCACAGGGCAAGATTCGGCGACCTTTTGCGTAAAAAAAATTAATATCTACACCTCTCACGTAATTTGACGTCGGCGTCGGCGCGGATTATTAGCCGTTTTAATAATAATTCCATTTTAATAATTCGCCCTCCTCTCTGCCCTCCACGTAATTTCGGGCGGAAAATGCAATTTCCTCCCGTTAGCGTCGTCGGCTCGCCTACTCCGGGTAGGCACGTATAAATCGTGCCGTCGTCTAATTCAAAATAATTTTCACACCCTCTCCCCGAAATCCTCATCCCCCAACGTCTAACTATTGCCGTCGTCGTCGCTTCTAATATGGCGCGACGCCGTGGACAGACCCGACGACGAGACTACTCGCTCCGACTGCTGGCTGGCTGGCTGGCTGGCTGACTGGTTGCTTGGCTCGGAGGTGCTAGCCGCAGATGCTGCAAATCACCGAGACAAAACAGTGCATGGTGGCTGCCGTGCAGTAAAGTTTGGCGGCGTCCGCATGAGTGAGAGTGCATCGCCGAAACTGAGAAGAGTCGAGAGAGCTTTAATGCGCGCGGAAGCGCCAGTCTGTACAGTTGTACAGACATTAACTATGCAGGTTGCTATCTCTAAGAATTGTTGTTATTCAAACGAGAGAGAGAGCGGATAACACGATATCTTAATTATATTAATTTTATTAATCAAAATCTGTCAAAAAAATTATATCTTTGATAAAATTCTTCGATATTATTTACTTTCTTCGTTATTAATTATATTAATTTTATTAATTAAAATTTCTCAAAAAATTCTATCTTTGATAAAATAATTTAAAATATATATGTAGTTTTCAGTTTTAATCAGTTGTAATGATTTCGAATTTAATAACTTACGTAATATTTGATTTATTTCTTGCGACAGAAGGAAAGAATGTTACAATCTCTCTTGTAATTTCCATTATCGTTAAGATAAAGAAATTTAATAAAATTTACTTTTATACTAGGTCCTTAAAATGAGAGTTTCTCCTTTAAAACAACAATGAAAAGAATCCTGTTTCTCTCTCTCTCTCTCTCTCTCTCACTTTTTAGGTAAAAGTTAACCGTGAAATTTCTAGACTCCAAAGCATTCGTCCGTCATGTTCGACAGCGATCGTCCGCGACTACTTCAAAGCGAGAGCCTCGAAACGCACGAGTATCCGACGGCGCTGAATGCATGTCAATGCATACGTAGGATGCAGTCGCGGAAGTGTCGCGTCACATTTCGAGAAAGAAAGAGAGGGACAGACGGAGAATACACGAGAGGACGAACGAACAAACGCACGCAAACGCAACATTTGTGACGCGAATGAAGAGAGCTAGGAGCGCGTGCCTATTCATCCGCGTGTCCGCGCGCGCGAGGGGGTTGCGCTCTCCTTCCATCAACCCCTTTCTCTCTCTCTCTCTCTCTCTCTCTTTCTCTTCCTCTCGCGCGCATTCGTTTGCGACGGAATACTAATTATTTGCACTGCGAAATAACGCCGCGCCGGCGGATGCTCGACGGTGCATAATTCCGCGCGCCGCGATGGCGTATAAATGCAATCTGCGGCTAATGCAACGCGCTCTTCCCTTCGCTATCTCTCTCTCTCTCTCTCTCTCTCTCTCTCTCTGTTTCCCTCTTCCGTTCTGCTCGCCTCGTCGCCGCAGCCACGCCTAGACTGTTCTCTCGCCCCCGATGCGCCACGTCTGGGTTAACTTTCCGACCGGCAAGCAGCCAGCCAAGCCAACCAGCCACCCCCAAGCACGCACTCGGGGGTGCTTATTCGTGAAACGCGATAATCAAGCGTTGAAAACGTAGTTAACCGTAGACCCGCGGCCCGTGTCTTCGCCTAGATTACGGCAGATTGCCTGGGCGCGATAAATTCACGTCCCCCCTTTCCCCCCTCGCTTCACCTGCCCCTTTACCATTCACCCCCTCGTCACGTTTCTCGCCTGCATATCACAGCCTGCGTGCCTATGCTTTCATAGCTTTGCGGTGAAAACGTTGTTTAATTCACAAATGGTCGAACGCGCGCTCGCGATCCATCACGCTATCGGTCAATTTAATTCAAGGGAATTTGGATTACGAAACATTGTGTCGTTGCGACGTGTATGTATTTATGAAATCCTCGCATTCCCGCGCGTTTCATCCGCGAATGAAACCGTGATGAAAGAGCGCAGCGCGCGGGAGAATAAAAAAAAAAATGGGAGAGAATCTTTCGCTTAGCGTTCGCGGATCAACCATTAATCGTCGTCAATTAACGATGCTTTCCGTCGCGTAACTAACTGCCCGTTAGAGATGCTTAATCTGCGCTAACTATTGGCCGTCGTCGATATTAACGCCTGCCTGTCTACCTATTCGCAACCCCGTCGGTCCCGACCTCTCGATCGATCGATCTCGACTCGATGCGGCCAACTGCCGCGAGATGCTTTTGTTGCAAAGAAGCTCTTTGGTAATCGAGCGTAATGGGCGTGTGAATGCCCTTCGAAGGGAAGAAGAGAGAGAGAGATAGAGGAGGGAACGACCGCGACGCTCTAGCAACACGGCGCGAATAAAACTCGAGGAAAAACTTCCGCATCTCTTACAAGAGTTAATCTGTCGCTGATAAACGAGCATCTACGCACAGCGCGTGTATTTTTTTCACGCCTTCGCGCGCAATTATTGGCGAGTGATAATCGTTCACGTATTTCCTGTTATTTTCCCGTGTAAATATCGTCGTGTCTGAAATCGTGTTAGCCGGTGTTATAATCATTATAACAAAAACAACAAAAATAAAAAAACAATTTAAATTATAAAAAGATTAGATTTATTAATTCATTCAGAAATTCTCTTGTAATTACGTTAATAATATTTTTCTTTATAATGTGCTTACAATTATTATTGAAATAAAATTTACATGAAAGATCTTTTTAATCCCTGCATATTTTTCTTCATTTTCTTTCAACATGAATGTATTTAGACACTTAAAAATTTTTCTTTAAATATATTTAAATATTTCAATCTTCAAGATAGATACAATCGTGAAGAAGAATAAAAGATTCGCGATTATGTCCGCTAGCTCATCCGCGAATTTCCGCTAACAAAGAAAAGAACTCGTCAAAGTATTCGCCATTCAGGAATGTTCCGTACAGCAGTTTGTAAATCCATGATAAGCAAGATCTGTGCTGCAGTTCTTTCCAACTCTTAGATTCTTTTCGCCGCGTACAATGGCGAGTTAAGCGCAGATTTGGGGAAGATTGAGGGTGGTTAGACCTACTCCAAGATCGACGAACAGTTTCAACCTGAACCGATGAAAATCGATAGTGCAACAAAGACGCCGCGGAGAAGTGGTCCTCTCTCTCGCTCACTCGCTCTCTCTCCTATGCTGAATTCTGCTGAATACCCGTGCACCGATTGATAATGCATGAAATTAGGCTACGCGTGTGTTGGCGCGGAAATAACGGGCCGCAGGAATGCGCACGGGAGAGAGAGATGCGTTTACGACGATAGTTTCGATTATTAAGCGCCCCCGAGGGACAGGAGGGGTAAGAGAGGTGGAAGTGGGTGGCAAGATGAGGTAATTTCCCAACTTGCTAAATATCAACCCGTTGTATTGCGCGCGCTTCGCTACACACAGCAGGGAGCTACTTAGTCTGAACTTCGTTGGTGAGGGAGAGCCGTCTTAAGACTGTATGTAAAATCACGATGCATCGCGAATTGCAAGCCAATAAGCGGCGGCAAATATTAGGATTGCTCGTTAACCGTAACGCCCTTGCAGTACACACAGTGTGTGCGCCACCACAGTAGCAGCAGCATTGCCTGGGCTGCGAGAGTCTATCTACCGCTCAGGAATAATGGCGCGGCTGGCTATTTACTGACGCACTCTACGTAATTCAACGTCATCTTCCGAATAGGTAATTCGACGATGAGATCAGCACGATATTCGCCCGGTATCTGTTTATCTCCGGTGACGTGTACCTTCGGCGCACATCGTTGTATTCTGGCTCGAAAATCATGATTTCAACATTTTCAAATTTAATATTTAGATTTATTAAAGCATTAATAAATATAAATATATAAAAGTATATATATATGTCATATATATTTAATATATATACATTTTTTAATAACGCAGTATAAGAGAAAAGAAGTCAATTTATCCAATTTATAAATTATTATTAATTCATTTTAAACTGGATGAAAAGATTCGTCGTTCGTTTAATATTCTTAGCATGTTTCTTTCAACGTGAATGAAAACGTAATCGATTCATCGAGGTATTTTTAACAGCGGCGTAAAAAGTGAAACTGCGGCACGGAAAGGCCTTTTCCCGTCTCGACCCGGTATACTCGAAATAACTCTTGAGAAAATACTTTTTATAGATTGCATGAGAGACACAATGAAAAGTAAGAAAATAAGATATAATATCACAGGGTTGATACAATTCTATTTTTTGAATAAAATTGATGTCAGTGATATTTTTCGGTAAAAATCGGCAAAAAATTTGACCTTTCATATTAAAAATATTAAAATAAATAGAAAATCTTTTTATCTATATTCATCAATTGAGTGTTTTCTAATTTAAGCTTTATCCAAAATAAAATCCGCAATAGAATAGAAATCGAAATAAATTAATTTTCTGTTAAAAGGTGTTGAATGGTAAACGCAAATCAAATTTATATTAATAACAGTTTTTAATTCTGTTATTACATTTTTCTCATTAAACTAAAAATTAATATAAAATTTAATATTTACATATATCTCTCTTTTTGAAAAGTTTCTATTTTAAAAATTTCACATATTAATTTAAATTAAAAAGAACTTTATTATTATATTAATTTCATTTTTTAACTATAGTTTAACTATAATTAATAATATTTATTAATTAAAGCAAAAATAATCATTAAAGTCATATAAATATACTTTATTGTTACATATTAGTTATTTTTACAGTTTTTACCACTTTATTTCATTGGATAAAATTCGAGATAGTAGAAACCTAAATTTACTATAGGTTTTTTTCTATTCACTGAACTTTTCCGGCCAATCCAGCAACATGAAGAAATGTGTGCGCGTGTGCATCTCGTTGCAGGTGGAACCGGTATTGCAGGTCAGATGAGGCCAGTGTGGCGAGAATAGCGCCGTAAGAAATAACTCGGATCCCCCTTTGTATCCTCCTTTGCAGCAACCCTTCGAAGAGGGAAACACCGCATCCCTCCCGGGGGAATTTCGCCGTTTGATCTTTCGCGTCCGATGATAGCTGCTGCATGCCGACCCGACCCGACCCGACTTGACCCGACCGATCGACTAACCGGGGTCTGCACCGACGTCGGTTGTTTCCCGGTGGCCGGACGGATGATGACGCGAGAAAGGTAAAATAACGACAGGAATCACCTGTCCGCTCGTCGATCGACCTTATCCAGTGCAGCTTCTGACCTCAAATTCCTGTTGCAAGCAATTTGTTCCCCTACGCCCTGCTGCTACTACTACTCTGTTTTACGATCTTCGCGAGAAAATAGTTTTTCTTGCGCCATAGTATTTTTCCGCATGACGTTCAACAAGGAATCGTCGGAACGAAAATTAAATGAAATCATCGGAACTATATATGGTATTGCTAGCTTGTCTTTTCACACAAAATTCTCAAGCAAACCACGATAAAAAGAAAAGCATTATATTTTATATAGGCATAAATTTAGACAAGAAAGCAAAGATATATCTTGCGCAGCATCAGAAAAATCACTATCGGCTGAACAAAATTATTAGCTCGAAATATTTTCTCCTCAAAGTAAAAAACTTGCAACAAAAAAAAGACTTGTCGGCAAAATTAGTATTTCGAAAAAGAAGATAAAAAATTCATTTTTCAATCATTTCATAATCATTGTATCGATAATAGCGATTAAATTATTATTTAACTACTTAATAATTTAATATTCCTCTTTTATATCTGACAATTATAACGGAAAATTTAATTTCTCTCCGATAAAATGTCATCCTCTCGATTATATTGGTGCGACGGAATGCCGAAAATGCAAAATTCTCTAAAAATTTACAATGCCCGCTCTCTCCTTAATAGAGATGGAAATTTCACGGCATGAACACGATTAAAGCTAACCGACCTCACCGCAACCGGCATTTAACGTGGATCGGTCATTGCTCGATCCTCGATGCGAACAACAATGCAGTAGTCGAGTATGCAATTTCTAGTTCGCTTCGTATGCTGTTGGTGAATGACGAGTCTCCGAGAAAGCCATCGCTTTGCCCTCTCGGATGCAACATACCAGCTCTCCTTCAAAATGTATTGCACATACATCTGTGTATGCGTGCGCGAAAATACACGTCTGTGTATCTATTTAACCATTTCCCTCATCTTGGAGCTTTTAAGCGCGAGATCGACAGTTGTGTAGCAAGACTATGCGCTCGCGCGAAATTTATATTTAACTATCTTCTTGTTGCGCGCACAGGCCTCGCGGGTGCATCTCAATTTTTAATACGTTCCATGCCCTTATTCTGAAATTATCGTTTTACCTCGTTCCCATCGCGATGCGATAAGAAGCATAATACTGCGCCCAGCGTTTGCAATTTCCCTCATTAAAAGTTGAGTCTTACGCGAGAGGGAAAATGCTCGCGTTCATTAATTTTGAACAGGAAGAGTGCATCGCTTTGACGATATTATTCTGCTCGAGATTTTTTGAGTTAACAACTTTGCATAATTTACCGGAACCGCCTCTTCTACGTAAAAACATCTTGATGAAAAGGCAGCTGCTATAATTATATAATCGTAACTGTTTACACAGATATAATGTGGCCAATACAATACGATGTTTGATATTTCGAATGTATTTTTGTGTATATGCGTTTTATATTTATGTATAATTCCACATTTTTATACAAACTTTTTTAATTATGGTAATGGAAAATTAATATGCTAACGAATCCTATACAAATATACAAGACTCTTCTATTTGTTTCTATCAAAATATGATCCAATGTTTTAGCAATGTTTTATTTTTCCGAAAAAAAATATAATAATTTTAATATCAATGTTTTTTTCTGAAAAAGCGTTATAGATTCGTATTGAATATTTAATGCCAAAAAATATGAAAAAAACATCGAATCATATATTGTATTTGCAGAAAGATACGTGTGTATTTCGATAAAACATCCCTTCAAAGATTTTAATTTCGCGCAAATATTTTATAATTATTAATTATCGATTTAAACGCACGGCACAAAATATCATTAATCCTGAAATGTGTAATTATATATCCTTTCATAATGCATAATTAACGATTATGAAAAAAAGCTTCTTTTTATTCCCCGCTTATGCAGATTATTAAAATGTTTCGCATATTATTATACTATAATTTAACGCAATTTTTAATTATCATTCAATTAACGCGAATTAAAGCAAATCGTGTTTCGAATTTTCCTCTTTCACCGTTTTACGCTATCGGTCCGGACATCGAGGGTTACAAGTCGAGGTACAAAGTTCACACAGATAGCCAGCAATACACCAAACGCTGTATGCTAACAATTGTTTACGTAGCCGCGCGGTACTTTGCGTTCGATGCATCTGTTTTGGTAAACAACGGCATCGTCCTACGGCTGTGGAATCCTTCGGACACAGAGACTGACCTGTAGAAGCGCAACGGCATGTGTGTCTCTCCGTGGTTCACTCCGGGGATCCACGCGATGTTTTCCAAAGTACGAAATACGCGAAAGCTCGCCCCGGTATTGTACATCCCTAACATGCTCGGGGCGATGAAACTCTGTTATCAACCCGCGATATTATCGTAGCTTCACGATGTTAGAAGCGCTGTTTGTACTCCTTGAAAAGGAGAGAAAAGTCAATGAAAGTCAAAATTATATATATATGTATGTATGTATAAGAGAGTGTATTTTTAAATAAATCAATCAAAACAAATAAAGTATTTGAATAAGTAACGCTTAAACAATCCGTTCTCTTTTTCTTTCGCATTTTATAATTTTATATTGTAATAAAGTAGGCTATATTATATAACTAATTTTATAAATAGAGAATATATATATTTAATTTAATGGAAATATCTCAAATGTAAACTATAAGGTAAAAGATATCAAAACGCGATATTTATCAAAGAAATATCCAATTCAAAAAAAATCTGGGTTGCGTGAAAAAAATAATCAACGCGAGCGCGGCATCCATTGCAAAATAAAAACGTAAGCAAATTTTTTATAAGCAATTTTCGTCCGTAAATAAAAAAACAAATACGTTATATAATAGATAAATAAATCAATGTTTTCTCGCGAGTGACGCTAATATCCATTTTGACAGCAGTGGCGCGGTAATACTCGTGCGTACTATTCTTTTTCCACGAGAGAAAGAGAGAGAGAGAGAGAGAGAGAGAGAGAGAGAGAGGAAAAAAAAGAAAATAAAATTATTTCGACAGAGTGCAACACTCACTTATCTTCTTTTTTTTGCGTCGAATCCATTATGCGCCGCACGCAAATAATCGATCCGTGACTCGGCATCCGAGCCTGGCCGAAAACAGCGAGAATGCTTCTGCAACGACTCAGCATTTTTTTTTTTTTTTCAGGCGTTCAATATCGTCTAGCGCGAGATTAACCGCCGCGAGACAGCCGAGATAGGCGTCGAAGGGATCGACGATCGCTCTCTCCCGTTTTCGTCGAATAATCGAATCAAGCTGAGCACGCGCGAACGCAGACGTCATTCGCCGTCCAATTTTCAACAATCTCTAATGCGGAGGCGCAGAATGTGACGTAGGATTATTCGAGCATCGTAAAGCGGGGAGACCAAATGCAAAAACAACGACAAGTCGATGCTAAGAGAAGCATGTACGATGCGGCATTTAAGATGTAAATTGCCATTGCGTCTCCTCTGACGTCGACTCGCCCAAGTTCGAAGGGCAAATACAATTCCAGTATGGTGCGCAGCTTTGCTTTGAACTTTGCATATATATATGTGTGTGTGTGTGTGTGTGTGTGTGTGTATGTGAATTCTCTTTCTCTCTCTCTCTTCTTCTATCTCTCTTTTCGTTCCGCTTTATCTTCTTCTCACCCTATATAGCGGCTAGTATATACAGGCTGCACCTAGCGCGCGATGCTGTGTCACTGCCAGCAGAAGAGAACCCTTCCTGGGGGGTAAGTTACTCTCTACGACCTACGATCTCTCGGCTCAGTTCAGTTTCTCGTTTCTGCCAAATGGCCGTTGCTGCTTTCTCTTCTCTCTTCTCTCTCTCTCTCTCTCTTTCTCTCTTTGTACGATACACGAGAGGGCGAGCATACTCGGAACGTATTCGGTGAGTCGAATACGCGATATGTATTTTGATATTCGGCTCGACGGATATTATTTATTGGTCGCCTATGGAATTCGCGTCGTCGCGATTCTTCTCGCCGGCCGGAGGCCGGAGAGCGATTGGGCACGTATTCAACGTGACGCAAATTTTCCGGCGGATGTAATACCAGCAAAATTAAAGGAAAGAGTTATACGCTGGAAAGATAGATGGTACGCGCGAGAAGCAAAGAGATTTTATATTATTTAATATACAAAACGAAATACATATTTCAAATAACGAAAAAAACATTTTTGTTGTATAAAAATCATTTTGAGAAAGAAAAAACAGAGCAATAAATAATATTTTCATTCTTAAAAATAATATTTTTTAAAGCGCAATTATCTTACTTTGTGCAAAATAGCAAATTATTTTAATTTTATTTCTGCAAATGCTTCAAAATGTGTGTTTTGGTAAAAAATATTTTTTTTTTCAATTTCTTCATCGTCAGTATAACAATCTTTTACCGTAAATCTGCCAAGATCTACGAAAATTGTGTTTTGCGTAATATAAAAGAGAGAACTCTGAAAATTTGCGTTTAGTTGTAATAATAAACTCACGAAACATTTTCTAACAAATATCCAGTTGGTTCTCGAAAACTCACCAGTGTACCATCGCATTTTCATTTTAATTGCTAAAGCTAATACAAACGGGAATTGTATACTAAAAAAAAATCATTCGCAAAAACAGATCGCGAATAGAAAAATATCGCAATAAATGATGACAGCAACTGTCACAAAAAAGATTTCTAGGATATCACAACAGTTTTGTTGAAAAAGCTTATTTATTTTAATTATAAAATCTCGAGAAGGTACAGTCGTCAATGTTGATTACAAAAAAAAAATGAAAACAAAGAATCTCTCTAAAATATCCTCAATTTGCCATTATGTCAGATTTCAGGAGCATTTCCCTATACACATTATAATACTCGCTCGTGATTGTCGCCCATTCTCGCCCGCTCCATTTTTATTTATGAAATTTTGCGCCGCGACCGCCATTTAATAATACTTGACAAATAACGACGCTCGTCTCTCCTCGTACCGAGAATACTTTGACGGTGCTCGGCCGCGAATTTCGTCACCGCTTGAAATTGAGGCCGTCTCCTTTGTAAGGGGAGCTCGCAGGAACGAGGGAAGATACCAGGCGCGGGGAGCGAAGCGGTTGGCGTTGAAAATTACGGCAAGAGACAGCGATTATATACGCCACCGTAAAGCCGACCGCACTTCGAACATATAATAAACGAAACGAATTTTTATGAGACGCATTTTTTTCGCCTGGCATTGCGGGTGTGTCTTCATTTATCACTATTTTTCTCTTCGCGTGGTAATTTCTCCCACGTTTTACCTCTCTCTCTCTCTCTCTCTCTCTCTCTCTGCTTTGCCACCTCGTCTTTATTGCTACATTCCCGAGCGCGTTTCAAGAAATAAAAACTACAATATATAAGTCCGTAGATTCGTAAACATGAAAGCATTATAGCGGGAGAAAAATTAATGAAGAAAAAGAAATATATATTTTTAAATTATTCTTATATAAGAAGATTTTATATATATATATATATATATATATATATATATATAATCTTCTTTTTAATTAATTATATATTTATGTAGCACTTCTATAATATTCTAATTTGAATCTGTCACCGAAATAGTACTTCAATATTGATATAAAATATTTTAAAAAGATATTCAGATGTAAATATTTCCAGAATTAATTTAATCTTTTATTCTCTATTTAACTTTCACATTTTTGCAAAATTAGATATTCTATTAATTACAATCCTATTACTTGAATAAAATTTTAGAAACAAAATTCCATCGTTTATTTATAACTTCGGAGCTTAAAATGCAAAAAATATATAATTTTCACTTTTAATCGGAAAAGATATTTACATCGCAACAAGCATTACTTATATCAAAGTGAAAGAAAATCTTTGTGCCGTGGCCTGATTTTTTTGCGCCTTTTATAACTTATCACTCGAGAGATAAGTGCCTGTTCACGACATCGTAGAGTCCCGACTTTATCGCTCTGCCGAAGCAATATTTAAGCCATATTTACTATAACTTGTATATCTGATGCAAGTAAACGGCCCATATCTTGCGTTGTCGTTTATAAGCACATCGTGTTTACACATATAATATGCAATATGTATAACACGAGAGAGAAACGCTCGATTATTTTTTTTTTTTCCGTCCGGTGTTATTGTTTGTCCGCATTGCAGAATATAATCAAACGGTTCTCTCTCTCGCGCATATTTTCCTGTATATATACATATGTGTATACATAATATGTATCTATGCATGTACATTTTTAATCCACGATTTAAATCTCCTCTCTCAGCTTCTCCTCGTTTTATCGACAAAGGATTTTTTCCTCAAGATTGGGTAATGGCGGAAGTGAAGCGACATCAAGAGTCTGCCGTACTCCAACGCTTACTGATAAACGAGTTTTATGAGAAAGGCACTTCCTCCTCGTCTTCCCTCTTCGCATGTAGCCGTTAATTTCTTAATTGATTTCCGGCTTGAGCAAGTTTTACCGAGAGCGTCATGTTATTCAAACATATAAAAACAGTAGTTAACTCGATGTGGAAATGTTCATCGCTTCATATTACGATTAATATTCAAGCTTGAGTTATAATATATCTTTCGATCTTTAAATCTATCTAACATATCGCAACACTGAACTGTTGCCGTTTTCTTTGCACTAAGATCCACTCTTTCTAAATATATTTCGATAATCGTTTATTAAATAAAGTTTAAAAATTATATAGAGATGCATGTACAAGTATATTGCAACTTTTTTGTAAAATTCACTTTTTCATAAAAAAAACAACTTGTTTTGTATAGTGTCGAATTTTTGTAACAGAGTGTTGTATAAAAAGCTTGGGATTTTTTTTGTAAAAAAGTTAAATTTTCAAAGAAAAATATATATAAAATACACTAATTTCTATAAAATAAATAAATCCTGAAATAATATATTTGACAGAAAAAATTGACGTATTAATATACATATATATATATATATATATATATATATATATATATATATATATATATATATATATATATATATTGATTAGTCTAATTGATTAGGAAAGAGATAATGAAATTAGTACCATGGATTTCTAACAATGCGACAAATTCGTTCGAATGTAATCTGCAGTGTCTGACAGCTTGTCTGCGTATACGTGCGTGCAATTTTTAAAACTATCATTGAAGAAATCGGTCTACGACTCTCGGAACTCGCGCGACATATAGTACAATTGTACGTGATCGAGCCGTCGTGACACCTGCCGAAGATCCCTTCGATTAACTTTCGAAACTAGTACGAAGCAATCGTACGAAGGATATACCTATATTGGATTGACTCACGAGATGACGTTTGTAATCGTCTGTCATTTCCCGAAGTGAAGCACACGACTAGCTATACATACACGACCGTCGACGCAATTTACAGAAATGGTTCTTTTCACGGAACTTTTCGAGTTTGTACGTCGAAACTACACTTTTGTTTCTCCGAAACGACAGAGGGATTACAGGCGTTATCGCGAGACGATCAAATGCAATTCTTAGTCTAAAATCAGAGTGTTCTTTTTCTTTCTCTATGTTCCTCCTTCTTTACTTCTTTTCTTCTATTTAACTAGGAACCAATTTAACGCGCGATAGAAAGAACGATTGCTCAGCATTTTAATTTTCCCATTTTACTATAATCTCCAAGTTTGCGAGCTGGCGAAAATTGAATTTCATCATGAAATTGCAAATCGTGTCAAATCAAGAATACGCTATTAATTTTTGAAAGGATTTTTCTTTGTGCGAAAAACACGCGATTGACCAGCGCGAGTTTGGCACAGCGCGAAGCGCAGTCACGTTTCCCGCGTAAGTTTCTCTGAAAGCTGGATCGGTTTCTTTACGATTCGATCGTCGGTCCGATCGGCACGATATCTTTTGCCAAAGTTGTAGAATCTGGAAAGTTAAAAGGGAGCGCGATAGAGAGAGGGCAAACTATCGGGAAGAGAAAAAAGTTGCCGCTGTGAAGATCAGCCAACGTCCGGATATCCCGCGATATCCTGATATTATACAGGGTGTCCCAGACTCCTAGCACTTTTCCTCACTTGTGGAGAATACATGATATGGCGTGGCTGAGAAAAATGACATTTGTTTCAAAGTCGTGGAGCAGTCAATAGGTGGTTCCCGTACATCTTTTCTAACTTTGAACGCATATAAATGACAAACGACAGTTGCATAGCGATACAAAATATTTATCGATCCACCAAGACAGAAAGAGAGAGAGAGAACATATAAATATGTCGATCAAGTGTTACTAAATATTTTTTAGAATAAAAATTTGTTATAAATTTGTAATTATATAATAATACATATTTTAATAAAATACCATGCTCATAAAATAACATATCAAAGTCTACAATTATAATTAATGAATATGGTAAAGCAGATGATCTCTTTGTTATAAAATTGAGCTTCTCACTTTAATCAATATGTTAAAAATTATATTATTAGCTATTTCATTTTTTCTTACAAAATCTTCCTTTTTTTCATTTTGTTAAAATATGTCTTTACAACTATACCCGCTATATCATTTACATTATCGCGAGCGTAAAAGTTCTAATATGAGACCGGTATGAGACTGCCTGCGCGCATTCTAGGTTTGCAGCCACGTGGCTCGTTGGAGCAAACTGTGGTGCATCCACGCTTACGGCTTGCTCCGAGTCGACAAAGAAACTAAAAAACTTTGCGACGAAGAAGGTAAGAAACGGCGAGTTAAGCCTTGTACACATCGGCAAGCTATAAGAGGTACGAGTAAATAGCTCCAACAATTCATATATATATATTTTTTTTAATTTTTTGCGCTTGAATATTTCTCTAATCATAAGATAGAGGATAATGCCTGTATTACATTACAAGTGCAGATCTTTAAAAGATTCAAAAAATTAATAGATCGAGTAATTGGAGTCCGTTTCAAGTATAAACTCAGAGCAAACAAAGTAAATTATTATTCCGCTAGCTTGCTTAAAATTTTTCATCTATTCGTTGTATCTTAAAAATTCGTTGATCGTTAATAAATTCTCAAAAAACTTTCTATTTTAAATTATACATTTCATATATAATTTTAGAAACGATTAGCGAAAAGATTAAAATAATTTCATTACTTCATCGTCCATGTCTCATTTGCCAATATGCGCGCAGCCTTAATCTACGTGACGAGCACACTAATAAGTAGAGGTAGCGCGTCGACCATAGTATATATTAATAGCGATATGTGTTGGTGTAGCAAAGTCCGATAGTCGTGCATAAATAATAATATAGACTATTTATAGTTTTATGTATGAAAGAAGAGAGAGAAAGAGAGAACCGAAAGGAGAGGCCGGACAAACAGGACAGGTGAAATGGTAGGTGGAGGTAGCCGACTTGTTTCGGCCTACCGGACACTGTGGGAAAGTAGATGTTTGAATGTGGATCGTGGACCACGTTCTCTCCTCGATCGAGAGAGACTGGTTTCGGATCTGGTCGGAACGATCGTCGTTCGCTGGTATTCCCCCTTCGAACCTGCTAATTGGAAAACGTTCATCATATATCGGGTTCTTCCCTTCTTCTCGTCTCTGCCATTCCGCGCTGCGACTATAATTTTCCGTAAAGCTCACCTACTAATAAACGAAATTTTATTTCTGACATCGTCGCAAGGCGACATGTAATTTGCGTCAATGATACTTGGCGTTAACTCGCAACTTTGATTGCAACTTTGTGTGCGATACGCATGTATAAAAGATAGCACGTATTACGTCGTTGTCGCCTTTTTATGGCATACATTGAATATAAGTATAATTAAACGTAATCTAATCCGACGAGGTACAATCTTTTTATCATTAAAATGTGATATTAAGTTTCATTGAAACTGAAGGTGTGAAATTTTATCGCAAAGAAAAATTAGTCGAAAAAACACTAGGTAAAATAAAACATAAACGTAGAAATGTATTTAAAATTCGTACATGTATTTTAATTCTTACTTTCGTTTCGCATTTTTCCGATTTAATTTTAAAATTGTCAAATATTTTTTATAGAGATTCCAATAGCGTAATCAGAATCAGATCCTTCTTGCCCGTCCGTCACTTTTTAGATATATCCATTAGTCTTTCCTCGACGCATGATAAGCCTTCGTCTTATTCTTCCTCAGTCGTGCGCGCAAGAACTATAATGTACACGTCACTCGCTCGTAGACATCGTAAGATTTAATGTAACATGAAAACGAGCCACGGAACGCGGTTCGTTCTGCGTAATCGGCTTCCTGACACGAAAACGACTGGCGCAAAAGTTTTACGCGTGCCGTGCGATACACGGGTCCATCTCGCGAAACGATCAGCCACCATGTCGGCGGCTCCTCGAAGCACGTAGTTCGGTTTATGTCGCGGATCCCGCGCAATCGCGATACGGCGATTTGCTTGTCATTTGCTATTGGTCGCGCTCGGCAGCGCAAGAACTATCCCAAGTATCGCAGTAAGCAAGCAAACTGGACGCGGATGATTGCTTCTTCTGGCCGGTCATCGCATCTCATGGGCGATTTCTTCTTTATATGTTACATGTATATATATATATGGTTCAGAGTAATGTGAGATAGAATATATCGTCGTCTCTCGCGGAATATCTTCCGCGAAAAAGTTGAACCTGCTCGGCTCCCTATATGAGATGCATAATATACGGGACATCTACAGATAATGTGCGCAGATACAATTGATATCACGTGCTACTTGCATATTTTATATATATATATATATATATATTTTTCTTTTTTTACGTATGAAAAGAGATATGAAGAGAACTATATATTCAATCTTCGCGAACAATAGTCGGAAAAATGAGAGCAATCAGCTGATTCAGATATAATGATAGTAATACGTCACGCGCCATAATTGCAATTAAATGATG